>NC_135809.1:16540389-16840389 GCF_964213995.1 Mustelus asterias
GTCCAAAAACATGCTCAAACATAAACTATATTCATTGAAATAATCTCATCATTATTGACACCATTGTTTCCTCCCATGATAATATGTATACCTGTTAACTCGATTAATAATGTCATGGATATCAAGACGTTTACACTATCTTCTCAGAGCACTGCACCAAGAAATTTAAGTAACTCTAATCCAAGAATGTTGAATATTTATTACGATCACTCTTTATATATACTGTCGTTGTTAAAGTATTGTCTGTTCTGTCAGAGTAAAATAACTAAGCGCTACAAAGTAAAACAATTAACTCACTGGCAAGTTTCCACTGTAAGTACATGGAAATGGAGATAGTGCTTTCATACCCTTAGAACTCCCAAAATGCTTCTGAGCCAATGAGTTACCCTGAAGCACAGTCATTTTTGTAATGTAGGCAAATATAGCAGCACAGCAGTCTTCCAAGCAGCAATGAGTTAAATGAAAGAATAATGGGCGGAATTCTCCCATCCCACCCGCCACTGGAATTTTAGTGGGCGGGTTGAGGAGAATGTGAAACACCATTGACGGTCGGGTGGGAATTTCTGGCTTTTAGACCAGTGCAGTAGGAGCATTCCACCCAATGTGTTTCAGTAGAAGTGGTTGAGGACTAAATGTTGGCCAATATTGTGGAAGAACTCCACCAATTCCTCTCCCCTTCTCACCAACTGCTCATCTTCAAATAGTGCCATGAGATGCTTTACAACCACCTGAGAGAGTAGAAAGGCCTCATTCAAAGTCAGCGTAGCATCCTCAGTAACTGTACTGAAATGTCATCTTAGATTAAGTGCTCAAGTCTCTAAAGTGGGGCTGGAACCCTTGAGGCAAAGGTGCTACCGCTGAACTGAGGTTGACACCTATAAAATTAAAACAAAAGATAAAAAAAAGATTTCAGTAGTATTGTCACTGTAGCGTTATATAATTCTTAAAAGTGTCAAGAATGAAATGTTCCAATGCATACAGACTCACTGTACAGCAGGTTATATAACCTCTGGTGATGTTGGCACTATGGAGTTAATTTTATAACTATAAGGGTTCATTTTCCTGTACATTGTTTACATTGCCAGTTTTGTATTGCCAGTAGTTTGTTGAATTTAGCAAACATAACATGCAGTATCAGAATGTCCTATCAGCAGGATCAGGTCAAGATGTCCCTTTCGTGCTGAACCAACAGAGTTTGCATGTGAAGGTTACAGATCAATACTGTTGATGCAGAAATCAATTCTTCACAGTTCTTCCTCAACACAAATATTAAAATATCTATAAAATGCATTTTCACAGGAAGAGGATAAATAAGCTGCAAGATCGGATGCTGATTTTAATTACTTGTTGATATTTCCCCAGTTGTCATTTTGTTGGGCTTTATGTAGAGTTCAATAGAAATGCAGCATTTTCATAAATTGAGTCGATGAAATTTCTTTGAAACTCAAATGATATCAATTTTTTTTAACACGTGACAGCTAAGATGTTCCAGGTCCGAGACTCTGGACTTGGGAATCTGGATTTTGTCATGCTCAAATGACACATGTAGAACCTTCTTGGAAGAGTATTTAGTTCATTCAGTTTGCATTTTGTGGCATGGGAAACTGGCAGAGAAAGGGAAGTTGTATTTGGTGGCCACCAACGTGATAAACAAATTATTAATCAGGCCACAATTCAAATCTCATACCAGAAGAGCTAGCTTTACCCCCACTACTCAACTCACCGCACAAAATGAGCAAATGATTAATACAAAGGCTTGCCTCAAGCTAAATTAATATTAAGATTCTGACTTTTTTTCATTGCAGCATTGAATCTTGGTTGTAGATTTAACTTCAGTTGCTATGGAGGTGCCATTTATGCACGAATATTTTCTTTCCCCCCAGAGGATTTTCCCCAATTTTCTTGGCTTGTTGAAGTTGCAGCAATTAAAATACTTAAAATGGAAATTACTTTGAGGGGATCTCACATACAATCATAAAATCATAAGATATGGAAGCAGAATTAGGCCATTCGACCCATCAAATCTTCTCCGCCATTCAATCACAGCTGATAAGTTTCTCAACCCCATTGTCCCGCCTTTTCCCCGTAACCTTTGATCCCCTTACCAATCAAGAACCTATCTATCTTTGTCTTAAATACACTCAATGATCTGGCCTCCACAGCCTCCTGTAGCGATGAACTCCATTGATTCACCACCTTCTGGCTGAAGAAATTCCTCTTCATCTCAGTTATAAAGGATCTTCCCTTTACTTTGAGGCTGTGCCCCCGGATCCCAATCTCTCCTACTAATGGAAACATCTTCCCAATGTCCACTCTAACCAGGCCTGTCAGTGACAACATGAGGAAGATAAGTTCACGTTCGGACACCAAATGCAGGTGCATGGTGTACTATCTACATTCAACAGTATCCTACAGCTTGCATTCATAGACACTTGTATCTAGGCATGCCAGATGAGTTATGTCTTTGTTGCTTCAACTTCTGGCTTATCAGAAAGTTGCTATTCCTCATATTGCCTCTCCAGGCTGACCGGCAGGTAACTTTTATTACAGAGAAGGCTCTCCACATAATTATGGTTACCATAGCAATAATATTTTAATTCTGCCAGATACTTCCACACCACTAAAGTGGACATCTGTTAAATAAGCCAGTCAGTCAACTCCAGATGCACTATTTAAGGGTAATACTTTCATCATGTTCCTTGTGAAAAGGCAACATCATCTGAACAGAACCTCCCCCATGAGGGAAGGTTGCCGAGAGTCTAGAGCTCAGGGGATGTGTATCCACATACCTACCAGGACTCCTCACGACAATCATATTGCCCACGTGAGCAGAAAGTGATGCTGTGCAGTTAACACTAAATTGCTGTGTGACTATAGAAACGCCATGATAAGTGAATGCGAGACGCACCTATGTTGGACTTGTACTCACCAATTCTTCAACTTAACTCAGAATCCCCTTTCCATGTACAACACTTGACTGAAAGAACAGCAGCTACTGTTTATTGCTGGCTGTTTAACTGAAATCCCTAATGCGTGTTCAAAATGGAAGAGTGAATTGTGGAGAACAGTGGAAATACAGGAAAAAGGAGCAGGAGAAGGCTATCCAGTCCTTTGAGTCTGCTCTGCCATTCACTATGATCATGGGTGATCCTATATTTCAACACCATAACACCTTAGCGTTTTTAAAGTCTAGAAACCTATCTATTTCCTTCTTAAATATATTTATGATGTAGAGATGTCGGCGTTGGACTAGGGAATGAACACCGTTCGACAATCACGCCTTCCTGTCGGGGAACACTTCAGCAGTCAAGGGCATTCAGCCTCTGATCTTTGGGTAAGCATTCTCCAAGGCGGCCTTCATGACACATGACAACACAGAATCGCTGAGCAGAAACTGATAGCCAAGTTCCGCACATGAGGACGGCCTCAACCGGGATCTTGGGTTCATGTCACACTATCTGTAACCCCCACGACTTGCAAAATCTCACTGATTGTCCTGACTTGAGACAATTTATACCTCTTTAACCTGTGCTTAACCCTCTCTCCATTCGCATTGTCTGTACCTGTAAAGACCTGATTCCTGTTAAGACTCACATTCCAACCATTATCTTGTAGATTGAGTCTGTGCCTATATATGCCCTGTTTGTGAACCCAAATCTTCACTCACCTGATGAAGGAGCAGCGATCTGAAAGCTTGTGCTACCAAATAAACCTGTTGAACTTTAACCTAGTGTTGTGAGACTTCTTACTGTAAATATATTTAGTGACTTGGCCTCCACAGTCTTCTGAGGTAGAGAATTTCACAGGTTCAGCACCCTCTGAGTGAAGATGTGTCACCTCATCTCAGTCCTAAGTGGTCTACTCCGTATTCTGAGACTGTGACCCCCTTGTCCTAGATGCCCCCTCTCCAGCCAGAAGAAACAACCCTGCATCTAGTCTGTCCAGCCCTGTCAGAATTGTAAACGTTTCAATTAGATCCCCTCTTATTCTTCTAAATTCCAGTGAACACAGGTCCAGTCAACCCAATCTCACCTCATACGACAAGGTGTTTGCTGCACTCCTGTATGGATCTTTTCTTATTTAAGGAGACCTAAGCTGCCACTACTTAAAGACTGCATGAACAAAAAAAAACAAGGTTTCTGCTCAATTTAGGTCAACTGCATCAAAACATTGACAAATGTGGCTGCTGTTCCAGAGAAATAGTAAGAAGTATTTGTCCTATTAGGCACTTCAAGATACCTGCAGAGTGGTGCAGAGCATGAGGAAGGTGAGCACACAAAGTGTCAATGATGTCTTCTGGGCAACGCCATGGGAGAAAAGGCACAAAGATGTGCCAACTGAAAAACAACTCACCCCACAATTATTTGTCATTTGGGCATTGTTTTGGTAATCTAAAATACTGCAGTTATTTTGAGGTCTTGAAAACTTCAAATCACAAAATTATCATTGCGTAATGTAAACTGTTGACTTCTTGCTGCCAAACAGTGATGATGCCTTTTATTTACCTTGTTTACCACGGGGTCTTGATAAAGCAAGTTCAATAAATTCACCAAACCACTTCAGTGTTACTGACGCACATTGAAGTGACCAGCTCCAGTTACATCTGTGCAGTCAAAGCAGAAATGAAGTGGCTGGCAATATTTTTTGTGTCAATTTATCTTACAGAATCTGTCATCAGGTGAGTGGTTTCTGAATTTCTTAAAAGTTATTAAAGTGAATGCAGCGTCCTGTGACAAATACTTATCTTGAACTATTCATTTGAGTGGAAGTAAGCTCACTTATGGAACTTTCCAGAAGAATGGATGAAGTCTGATTTTGAAGGTATAATGAACTTAGGAGTTGGTAGTTGATATTCTTGTCTTGTTTCCATCGAGATCATTAATGCATTTCTAAAAGCTCCGAGGTTAAACTGACTGGCCTGCAGTTGTTGGGTTTACACCATTTTTGGACAAGGATGTAGCATTTGTAATTCTTCAGTCCTCTGCTTCCATATCCAAGGAGGAAATGTTAGAAGAGGAGATGGAAAATCTCATGTGGTCCACGGGGTATACAGTTAACAAATCCAAATAAATAGTCGTAAATAGTTGTAATATATTACTAAAATATTTCAGGACTGCTGGTGTTTTCATCTCTTGTATGAGTGTAGCAAACATTGCGCTGATGAGATTAAGGTTATAGTGGGACTAGTGGGAATGGAGGGATACAAAAGAATGGTCTAGTTTGGACCAGGGAGCGGCGCGGGCTTGGAGGGCCGAAGGGCCTGTTCCTGTGCTGTATTGTTCTTTGTTCTTTGTTAAGATGTGGGGCAGAATTTTACGATAAGTTGTCAGAGTGTCAGGCTCTGACTGAATACTGGCCTGTTTCTCTCCAGATGCACAGCCGAAATTTCTGGCACTCCATGCAGACAAAATCGGGTTGCGGTTTACTCAGGTGGGGTGAGGGCCTGATAGAGCCAGCAACGCCGGCTCCACAGAGATTGGAGTGCCATCTTTAAAGGGCAGCCTAATCAGTGCTGGAATTAAACTCACCCCTCTCCCACACCTCAACAGACACAGAGGAACCCCCGTCTCCCACAAGCATCGCGGCAACCTCCACCACAGTACAGAAGCATTGGGGGCTCTCATCCCCACCCAGACGCCCACAACCACACAAGCATTGGGGGCTCTCTTCCCTGACCTGTGCCAGGGGCACTGCCCAGGCATATCCCTCTATACTTACCTCGGTGCCCCCAGCAGGGTCCCCTCGACTGAATCTCGTTCTTATAAAGCTGTTGTAAACTTCGCCGGCATGATGTGACGTCAGCGAGGTATGAATATTCAGCAAGGGGGCAATTATGTGGTGAGTGGCGAAGGGCTGGGAAAAGCTGGAAACGAGGGGCGGAATTCTCCAGCTGCGCTGGTCTAAAAGCCGGAAATTCCCGCCCGATTGTCAATGGCGTTCCACATTCTCCGCAACCCGCCCGCTAAAATTCCAGCGGGATGGGAGAATTCCAGCCGAGATCTAGCCGGTGAGAATCTTGTTTCCCGACTCTCGCAGATTTTTGCGCCCAAGTCGCTGTTTACACTTGCGGTGGATGCGAGCTCAAAATTGCACCCGTGATGGATTTTATTTAGACCTTACTGAGGCTGGCGAAAGGAAGCAGATCATCAATAGGCAGAGAATAAACATTATGTAAAGTGGGATTCCTACTGAGAAAGCCATCGTGCTGCCTCAAATACTGGCTTGATAATTCTCTGGGAAAAC
The DNA here is from genome assembly GCF_964213995.1 of Mustelus asterias. NCBI lineage: Eukaryota > Metazoa > Chordata > Chondrichthyes > Carcharhiniformes > Triakidae > Mustelus > Mustelus asterias. The sequence goes on from NC_135809.1 coordinate 16,546,633, forward strand.
AATGTTTTCTAAGTGTATTGTATAAATCAGGGCCCAAATATAACGGTAACTAAATTCCGATACTTGGAACATTCTCATCTGAGTTGCCAGCTGATGCACTCAAATCCCACTGTGTTTACAAATCAGTGAACAAGCATTACTTAGCAGCCTCAACACATGGGTGAGAAAATCAACAGAAGGAACCGTAGCATTAAAATTACAACAGGGGACTGGATGTGAGAAAGAGCAAGACAAGGGTTTTAAAGATGATTTGAAAAAAAGAGACTGAATAAATCAAAGGAACCTACGGGAACATTCAGAGTTTTGTTATATTGCTGAAATTACCTACACTTTTCATTCAAATCAGGATTCATATACTATACAATGATTTTAGACTCAAAAGGTAACAAATTTGGAAATCGATTTTCTGGCTGTGGTGCTTCTTTTTTCAAGAGTATTTATGCTTATAACAAAATGATAAATTTGTGTGCTTATAAGTAAAACCAGATGTGGTTCACAGAATTTTGTATTTATTCATGGGATATGGGCATGACTGACTAGGCCATCATTTATTGCCCATCCCTAATTGCTCTTGAGAATGTATACATTTAAAATCTAAGTGACTGCATTTAAATTCTTTTTTGCCATGTTGAACTCTTGAAGTAAAGTTAAAGTTTATTTGTTCGTCACAAGTAGTCTTACATTAACACTGCAATGAAGTTACTGTGAAATTCCCCTAGTCGCCACACTCCGGCACCTGTTCGGGTCAACGCACCTACATTAGTATTCTGGGGTAATTACTCTAAAGGAACAATTTGATCCTCACATTTTGCTTTAAAACCTTGGGGTGATTTTGCAGCAATGTTACAGAGTCTGTCACGCTTTTAAAAGAGAAATGTTAGTGAAAGACGGTTGGCCTATGTAGTAAATTCCTTATACATGGGTTTGTGTGAAGATCTCCTGAGTCTCTTGTGCCAGCTGATTATGAGAATGAATAAGGGAGAGAAAGATGGAAAATAGAAAAATGTCAACTCTGACTAGACGTGCCAAGATATATGAACACAAGGGGGGTGTTTTCCCATCCCGCCCGCCACAGGAATCGTAGTGAGCAGTGGACGGACTTTGTAAAAGTCTGTTGACCTCGGGCAGGGTTTTCCAGTTTTGGAGCAAGTGCGGCTGGAGGTTCCTGCCCATATTGTCCACATCAACGCCTACCTTTTCAGTCAAAGAACGGGGTGGTGGCACAGTGGTTAACACTTCTGCCTCACAGCACCAGGAACCAAGGTTTGATTCCCGGCTTGCTTCACTGTCTGTGTGGAGTTTGCATGTTCTCCCCGTGTTTGTGTGGGTTTCCTCCCACAGTTCGAAAGACGTGCTGGTTAGGTGCACTGGCCATGCTAAATTCTCCTCAGTGTACTCGAACAGGCACCAGAGTGTGGCGACTAGGGGATTTTCACAGTAACTGCATTGCAGTGTTAATGTCAGCCTACTTGTGACGAATAAATAAACTTTAAGATGGCGGTACGGTGATGCAGTGGTTAGCACTGCTGCCTCACAGCACCAGGGACCCAGGTTCAATTCCCGCCTCGGGTCACTGTCTGTGTGGAGTTTGCACTTCCTCCCCATGTCTGCATGGGTTTCCTCTGGGTGCTCCGGTTTCCTCCCACAATACAAAGATGTGCGAGTTAAGTTGATTGGCCATGCTAAATTGACCCTAGTTTCAGGGGAATTAACAGGGTAAATGAGGGTTACAGGAATAGGACGTGGGTGAACAAAGAACAAAGAACAATACAGCACAGGAACAGGCCCTTCGGCCCTCCAAGCCCGTGCCGCTCCCCGGTCCAGGATTGAATCCTGAATCCAGGATCCCCGCCCAATTTTCCAGCCTATCTACATACCAATATCCTATCCACCGAGCTGTCCCTCACAGCTACGATGCTTTGTTCATTACAACCTATTAACTCACCCCCACCCCCCCATTTCAGACCATGTGATCTCCAGGGAGAGGCGAAAACCCAGAGTGAAAAACCCCAGGGCCAATATGGGGAAAGAAAATCTGGGAAATTCCTCTCCGACCCCCTGAGGCGATCGAAACGAGTCCAGGAGATCACAATGGCCCCGATCGGAAAATGCTTCCCAACCCTAGTCATTTCCACTTCCACGAACACCATATGAATTCCCTGCCCCCGAGACAGGTTCCCAACTATCCGCAGTCTCGCTCTGTACTGGCACCAGCAAGATGATCATAGAATGAAGCCTTGAAAGGAGAAACAAGGAACAATTAGCCCGCGCCGCTCCCTGGTCCAAACTAGACCACTCTTTTGTATCCCTCCATTCCCACTCCGTTCATATAGCTGTCTAGATAAGTCTTAAACGTTCCCAGTGTGTCCGCCTCCACCACCTTGCCCGGCAACACATTCCAGGCCCCCACGACCCTCTGTGTGAAATATGTCCTTCTGATATCTGTGTTAAACCTCCCCCCCTTCACCTTGAACCTATGACCCCTCGTGAACGTCACCACCGACCCGGGGAAAAGCTTCCCACCGTTCACCCTGCCTTTCATAATTTTATACACCTCTATTAAGTCTCCCCTCATCCTCCGTCTTTCCAAGGAGAACAACCCCAGTTTCCCCAATCTCTCCTCATAACCAAGCCCCTCCATACCAGGCAACATCCTGGTAAACCTCCTCTGTACTCTCTCCAAAGCCTCCACGTCCTTCTGGTAGTGTGGCGACCAGAACTGGACGCAGTATTCCAAATGCGGCCGAACCAACGTTCTATACATCTGCAACATCAGACCCCAACTTTTATACTCTATGCCCCGTCCTATAAAGGCAAGCATGCCATATGCCTTCTTCACCACCTTCTCCACCTGTGACGTCACCTTCAAAGATCTGTGGACTTGCACACCCAGGTCCCTCTGCGTCTCTACACCCTTTATGGTTCTTCCATTTATCGTGTAGCTCCTCCCTACATTCTTCCCACCAAAATGCATCACTTCGCATTTATCAGGATTGAACTCCATCTGCCATTTCCTTGCCCAAATTTCCAGCCTATCTATATCCTTCTGTAGCCTCTGACAATGTTCCTCACTATCTGCAAGTCCTGCCAGTTTTGTGTCGTCCGCAAACTTACTGATCACCCCAGTTACTCCTTCTTCCAGATCATTTATATAAATCACAAACAGCAGAGGTCCCAATACAGAGCCCTGCGGTACACCACTAGTCACAGGCCTCCAGCCGGAAAAAGACCCTTCCACTACCACCCTCTGTCTTCTATGACCAAGCCAGTTCTCCACCCATCTAGCCACCTCCCCCTTTATCCCATGGGATCCAACCTTTTTCACTAGCCTACCATGAGGGACTTTGTCAAACGCTTTACTAAAGTCCATATAGACAACATCCACGGCCCTTCCTTCGTCAACCATTTTGGTCACTTCTTCAAAAAACACCACCAGGTTAGTGAGGCATGACCTCCCTCTCACAAAACCATGTTGACTATCGTTAATGAGTTTATTCCTTTCTAAATGCGCATACATCCTATCTTTAAGAATCTTCTCCAACAACTTCCCCACCACGGACGTCAAGCTCACCGGCCTATAATTACCCGGGTTATCCTTCCTACCCTTCTTAAATAACGGGACCACATTGGCTATCCTCCAATCCTCTGGGACCTCACCTGTGTCCAGTGACGAGACAAAGATTTGCGTCAGAGGCCCAACAATTTCACCTCTCGTCTCCCTGAGCAGCCTTGGATAGATTCCATCAGGCCCTGGGGATTTGTCAGTCTTTATATTCTCTAACAAACCTAACACTTCCTCCTTTGTAATGGAGATTTTCTCCAACGGTTCAACACTCCCCTCCGAGACGCTCCCAGTCAACACATCCCTCTCCTTTGTGAATACCGACGCAAAGTATTCATTTAGGATCTCCCCTACCTCTTTGGGCTCCAAGCATAAGTCCCCACTTTTGTCCCTGAGAGGTCCGATTTTTTCCCTAACAACCCTTTTGTTCCTAACGTATGAATAAAATGCCTTGGGATTCTCCTTAATCCTGTCTGCCAAGAACATTTCGTGACCCCTTTTTGCTCTTCTAATTCCCCGTTTGAGTATTTTCCTACTTTCATTGTACTCCTCCAGAGCTCCCTCCGTTTTTAGCTGATTGGACCTAACATACGCCTCTCTTTTCCTTTTGACCAGTCCCTCAATTTCCCTGGTTATCCACGGTTCTCTAATCCTACCCTTCCTATCCTTCTTTTTTACAGGCACATGCTTGTCCTGTAGCCCTAACAACCGTTCCTTAAAAGACTGCCACATACCAGATGTGGATTTACCCTCAAACAGCCTCTCCCAATCAAGAGTTGCCAATTTCTGCCTGATCCCAATAAAGTTAGCCTTCCCCCAATCCAACACCTTACCCTTGGGACACCACTCATCCTTTTCCATCACTATCCTAAAGCTAACAGAATTGTGGTCACTATTTGCCACATGTTCCCCAACCAAAACTTTGAAGACCTGACCGGGCTCATTCCCCAGTACCAGGTCCAGTATAGCCCCCTCTCTAGTTGGGCTGTCCACATATTGTTCCAACGAACCCTCCTGTACACATTTTACAAATTCCTCCCCATCCAGAGTCCCTGCCCTCAGCGATTTCCAGTCTATACCAGGGAAATTGAAGTCTCCCACTACAACAACCCTATATTTCCTGCACCTATCCAGTATCTCCTGACATATCCATTCTTCCACTTCCCTTGGGCTGTTGGGGGGCCTGTAGTACACCCCCAACATAGTGACTGCGCCTTTCCTGTTTCTAAGCTCCACCCAGAGTGACTCGCTACACGACTCCTCCGAATTGTCCTCCCTCTGCACCGCTGTAATATGCTCTCCAACCAATACCGCTACTCCCCCACCTCTTTTGGCCCCTCCTCTGTCTCGCCTAAAACACTTGTACCCTGGAATATTCAGCTGCCAGTCCTGTCCCTCTTTCAACCAAGTCTCTGTCACCGCAACCACATCCAAATTCCTCGTGCGCATTAAGGCCCCAAGTTCGTCTGTTTTACCTGCTACGCTCCTTGCATTGAAGTATAAGCACTCCAGACCCCCAGGCTCAGTGAGGTCGTCCTCCCCCAGAGTGCTCTTCTTCTTTGCCAGCCTTGTCCCAGCCCCAAGCTCGTCCCCAGCCACCACACTTATAGACCTAATAGTTTGATCCCCACCCCCCTGCCATACTAGTTTAAACCCCCCCGAACTGCATTAGCAAAGCTCCCAGCCAGGATATTTGTGCCCTTCCAACTTAGTTGTGACCCCTCCCTCTTGTACAGGTGCCATCCTCTCCTGAAAACCTCCCATTGGTCTATGAAAATAAAGCCCTCCCTCCTGGACCAGTCCTTTAGCCAGGCATTCATTTGAACCAACTCCCTATTCTTAGCCTCACTGGCACGAGGCATTGGGAGCAGCCTAGAGATGGCCACCCTAGTGACCCTACTTTTTAACCTATTTCCCAAATGGGTGGGTTTGTGGTCAGTACAGACTCGATGGGCCCAATGGCCTCCTTCTGTACTGTAGGGATTCTATGATCTCAGGGCAGGGAGAATACTGGAGATCAACTGGAAATCTGAATTGGTAGCATTTTAATATAAGTGAAGAATGAATTATTGTGATCTGTAATTTGCATTTGTCCAAGAGTGATGTATTTAACTGAGAATTTAATGCATATTACAGGATTCCTCTAATCCGTTTTAAGACAATAAGAAGAGTCCTGAGAGAACGCAACAAACTCGAAGAATTTCTCCTGCAGCACAATTCAGAAGCCTTTGTCCGCAAATATAACAGCTGTTATCCTTCTGAAGTTTTCATGATTCGTGATGCTGGCATCACCCATGAGCATTTATCAAATTATATGGATGTAAGTTATCGTTAACATTGACTGGAGATAAAATGAGCTGTAAGTGCCAAAAATCTAAACTAAAGACAGAAAAATGCTGGCAAGAGCAAAATTTCAAACAATCTGTGTGGATAAACCTCATCAGGATCTGGGGCAATTTAATTTGGAAATGCCGGCGTTGGACTGGGGTAAACACAGTCAGGAATCTAACAACGCCAGGTTAAAGTCCAACAGGTTTATTTGGTAGCAAACGCCACTTGCAAAAGCTAGTGGCGTTTGCTACCAAATGAACCTGTTGGACTTTAACCTGGTGTTGTTAGACTCCTTACTGCAATTTAATTTCCCAGAGGTGTCCTAAAACAAATATAGACCTTATCATTAGTAGTGTATGTGGAAGGGAATTAACATCTGATTTAGAGCCATCCGAGATGTCTGAAAAACAACACTACTCAATTTCAGATCAGGTGGCTTTGAAGTGTCCTTAGGCTACAGGACATTGATCATTGACACTGGCCCTTGTTTTCCTATTTTAAGCCATTTTTATCCCCAAGCTCAAAAGACCAATTTCCTCTGGCTGTTCACAATAGGCAAGAGGACAAACCATTCTTAATGTGCCCATGGTTGCAAAACCCAAATCAAAACATTTACTGTTAAATGTGATTCCAAAATTGGGCAGCACTTGCTGAACAATGCTGAGTGTGCCAATAGCTACATTAACAACAAATTTAAGATAATCAGTTGAGCTCATAATGTGGCTCATTTACTCAAGCTAGAAATTACATAATTCTCTGCAAACAGCTTTATTCAAGCCTTACACCATTTTTTGTATTACATGGAAGAATGAAGAGCTTATAGTCCCCCATTAGCTTTCTTCATGGCAATATCTCAACCATCAGAGTCAATTGCCAACAAATCAGCACCTCCTTCTCCTGCAGCATAAATTGATGTGATTGTTTGAAATTTTACATGTTTGTCTTTATCCTGATGATAAGAGGAAAAGCTTCAGCAAAACATGCCTCTTTTCAGCAATAAGGGTTACAGTGTGGGACTCCATACCACAAGGAATAGTTGAGATGATTAATATAGGGGAAGTAAATGAGAACTTTTAGAAAGATTTGTTGATGGCCTTTGATGAAAAAGGATGGGAGAAAGGTCATGTGGAGCATAAGCATTGGCATGGACTGTTGGGTTAAATATGAGCATGCAAAATAGGAGCAGAGGTAGGCCATTTGGCCCCTCATGCCTGGCCCACCATTCAATAATATCATAGCTGATCTATTTATGTTTCCAGTTCCACATTCCCATCTATCCCCGCTGATCTAACCTCTGATTCCCTTGCCTAACAAGAATCTATCTACCTCCACCTTAAAAATATTCAATGACTCCACTTCCACCCCCTTCTGAGGTAGTGGGTTCCAAAGTCACACAACCCTCAGAGAAAAAAATTCTCATCTCTGTTTTATAAAGAACAAAGAAAATTACAGCACAGGAACAGGCCCTTGAGCCTACAAGCCTGCACCGACCATGCTGCCCGACTGAACTGAAACCCCCTACCCTTCCAGAAAGAACAAAGAAAAGGCAACAGCTAATTTTAAAATAGTGCCACCATAGCTCCAGACTCACCCACAAGAGTGAGCATCCTTTCCATGTCCATCTTGTTAAGACCGATCAGGAACATATCTACTTCAATCAAGCCACCCGTTGGGTGTTTCAGCCTGTTTTGTGTTGTATATACTTTGTAAAGAGAATTAGTGACCGTAACTAGTTTTACACACAGTCTATGTACAGGCTTCTAATGCAGTAAACATTTCCCTCTCATACTGTGATGTGTTGAATGTGTTGGAGACAAAATAAGTTCCAGGTCATCATGCTCAAGGTTATAATGTAGATGGTGCCATTGAATTACTTCTCTGTTTCACCCTGGAGTCAAACTTACTCTCAAGGTGATGTGGGATCTCCTCAGAAAGGATGTCCTCTATCACACCCAAAGAAATTAGTGCAAAGTTTGATAGCAAATTTGTCAGAAATCATAGGGGAATTTCACAGTAACTTCATTGCAGTGTTAATGTAAGCCTTACTTGTGACCTTTAAAAACTTTAAAAAACATTTAACTGGTTTTCACTATTGAAATGACATTACATATTCAATGAAATGTGTACTATGTGAGGTCTATGGGAGGACCATTTTCATGGTGTAGTTGCATACTGATATTTCAAGAACCATTCCTATGGAGAGCAGCCTATGTTCACCTCGGACTTTGGTGACTTTACCTATTCACATTTCCAATTGAATACATAAGGCTAGCAGTTGGCAAGATTCCAGTGTATATTGTTTTCACAACACTCCAGTTTGGAAATACCCTGCACCTACAAAGTTATCATGGTCAATATTAGCCTATATTTGCTGAAACATTTCCAGAGAAAATATTATGATTTGAACCAGCTTAGTGGGCAATTGACTTGGAGTATTATGCCAGTTTCATCTCACCTAGGATTCTCATCAGGCAGGGTATAACCTCAGCCTGAAGCATTGTTTCCATAACCTAAGGACATTATAAACTTAGATTTCAATATTTTTAACGTTAGGTGTGAGTAATATTGTGAGCCACAAATAATTCAACTCACTGAAGAGTGGGGATCTGTGAATGCGTGCAAATCAGAGCTCGTTGTTAAGTGTATTGTACAACTTGAGCTGATTGATTGCATAACCACACTGTCTAGATCAGAATCTTACAGGATGCTGTATATATAATAAATCGAAACATCTTGCACATTAGCTAAATTATATTCTCAGAGCTATTATCTTATTTTGCGCAACTGGTTAGGATTGCTATGTATCTGAAGGGAGGCAGTAATTTGATGACCATCCGTTATTGGGTTCAAACCTGATGACATTCTGGAAGTGACCAGCCTTGAGAATGAGGGCAGTAGCACTAAGACATTGGGAGAGCTTTCCTGTTCCTCTCCAATGCATATAAAGGTATTTTCTATAAACTTAAACCTTTTCCTCCCAACTGAAAACACAGACAAACTAGGAAATGAAGGGTATCAGTAAAAATTGTCCAAATTGGTCTTGTACACCTTACTGGTGCCAGAATTATTGATTTTTACTGGGATTTGAAAATTTTGAATGGGTTTTTCCTTCTGGGTTAGGGATCTCCTGTGCTACGGTGTAGCTCCCAAGAAAGCTACCCTAAAGTCATAACATAGGGAAAGAAATTATATTATCTTACACTAATTTCCTGGGTATGAAACAGACAGAGAGGTCTAATTAGACAGCCAATGTCCTCCACCAAAACAAAACATGTCTGACTCCACAATGGTTGTGGCATAGTACAGCCTCCTAAAACATATGTTAAGCTCCTTGAGTCTGCCAATTTGCTCCTTGAATCTGCTTATTTTGGAACGCAGTTTGGAAACTGATTTGTGCTGAATGGAGCAGGCATTGGGTCTATGCACACACAACAGTTGTTGTCTAATTTTAACCAAACAGCCTTGTCCTCCAGAAATTTCTTTACTGTATATTATTTGCAAAGCTCTAATCTGTAAAGTTATATTCAAGTTACTTTATATTTAGCTCACCCTCTTTTGTGTCCAGCTACTGTGTTCAGTTACCAGGATCCTGTGCGCACCTACTCTCTACAAGGGAACTGGGCTGCTTAGTTTGATCGGTGGTAGCCCTAGCGTAGACAGAGAGCGGTCTGGCAGAGGTGAGGATTCAAGAAGCACTTAGGATGAAAATAGATTGCAGCTGGTTCAACAGTCTAATCAGGAAGTTGAGGCTCTTGAAGTGTGTGTGAAGACAAGGGAATAAGTTTTCAGTGATGCCCAAGCATAAAATTGATCAATGAAGATCAGCTGCCCAATTTCCATTTTCATTTATCCAATTCACAAAAGCAATTTTATATCCAGCTGGCAATTCCAATGAATTAATCTGAGAATGGGAGGTAAGTGTAAATAGGGAGTAAAATTAGGAAACCTGAAGGTAGCATTTATAAATGATTTCCAAATAGAAGGAACAGAAGCCAGCATGGGAGCAGCTCAGTAGCATCTAATAAGAGATTATTAGGTGTTTTGAATATTTAATTTACTGTCAATATTTAAAATGTTGCCATGGTTTAATGTGTTTTTTGAACACTTAGGCCCAATATTATGGAGAGATTAGAATTGGAACTCCACCACAGGCATTTACTGTAGTATTTGACACTGGCTCATCTAATCTCTGGGTGCCTTCATCCTACTGCATCAGCGAGGCATGCCGTGAGTAAAACCAAAGTTACATTGATTCATATCCTACCAAACTAAATGATTCTATTTGATTTAAAACAAAAATGTTTAGAGTTGCAGCATGTTGCTGGTTTCAAGCCAACAGCACACGTGGCAATCCTGCTTTTCATTATTACAGAAACAAATCTGGATTCTGTTTAGTCATTCTGGGGCTTCACTGAGCAATGACCCATAGAATTCCTACAATGCAGCAGGAGGCCATTCAGCCCATCGACTCTGCATCAACTCTCCCAAAGAGCGCCTTTCAGCTCTTTGAGTATTAACCTCAACATTTAGTGTTGGCAGACAAGCCATTGTGAATGGCATCATAGCTGAGTTCAATCCTATCCTCATGCTATGTCCATGCACGTACACTTTCCAGCAGCTATCACTGGATAATGATCAAATGATATCCCTGGTTGCTATTTTCCCCCTATCCCAGCTCAGGACACTAAGGCTAATTGTAGTGTCTCTGGCTGAGATCAGCAGACTGGCCAATGAGATCATCAAACTGAGTAGCAATCCATAGTTCTATGGAATGGAAATACTAGTCTCCACATTATAATTGTTTCTTGTTTCTTCATAGAATTACATCAACGTTTTCAATCATTTTTCTCATCATCATATTCTCCCAGAGGAGACTCTTTTACCATACGATATGGCACTGGGCAACTTATGGGAGTGTTAGGTAAAGATAAAGTCACAGTAAGTTAGAATACAACTGTTATTAACTTGTGAAGAATCTCAATAATTACAACAGGAGATAAGCATAGTTTGTGTAAGTCCTGTACATGGATCTTAACAGAGTGACCCAAATGGACCAAGTGTCTTTTCTTATTCCTACGTCTTTATTATCCTCAATTAACAGGTTTTTATTTAAAACAAATCTAAACTGGAGAATGTGGACTATTAGATAATTGAAATGTATCTCCACAGTACCTTCACAGCTGTACTTATTTAATGAATGATGATAAATTTCTTTGCTGTCATATGTTAAAATGTTTTTAGTTTAAAAGTATCATAATCCACAACAATAAATTAACTTTTGAACCATCGCAAATGACCAGAAACTTTTATACAGGTAATTAGAAGGGACTATTAATTGAATATTAAAAGAATCTTGCTTTTGGACTTGTCTTTGCAGAAAAGAAATCATCAATACGGTAATGTTTAGAACATGCCCAGTGCTACACTGCATGATAGTCAAGGAATTTAGCCTAAATTAACTAGCATATTGCATTGGTGTTATTTCATATCTGCATATCTCCACAAGTACCATGAAGTCTCACTAATGCACTCTCTTCTGCTTCTTTATCCCTCTTACTCAATTTCATTTAACTTTATTAATTACCTGTACCTTTTCTGTTTCCCTTTGTTTTTTTTGTTTATGCCTCCCTTCCTCATTTATTGAGTTACCTTTCATAACTCCATCTACTTTGGAACAGTCTATTTTATTTTACTGTTCAGGTTCAACACAATGATTGTGGGATTGCAATTGTACCTCTTGCTAGTTACACTGTTACTGCCATGTATTCTATGTAGAAACATAGACATAGAAACATAGAAGATAGGAGCAGGAGGAGGCCATTATGACCCTTCAAGCTTGCTCCATCATTCATCATGATCATGGCTGATTGTCCAACTCAATAGCCTAATCCTGCTTTTCCCCCATAACCTTTGATCCCATTCGCCCCAAGTGCTATATCTCGGCATCTCTTGAATATGTTCAATGTTTTGGCATCAACTACTTCCTGTGGTATTGAATTCCACAGGCTCACCACTCTTTGGGTGAAGAAATGTCTGCTCATCTCCGTCCTAAATGGTCTACCCTGTATCCTCAGACTGTAACCTCTGGTCTGGACACACCCACCATCGGGAACATCCTCCCTCACCCTGTGAACCTGGACATTATTCTGCATATAAGGTGAAAATTGCATGAAGGCCAATGGAATAAATACCAAGATGGCATTTTCAACCAACTTCACCAATGTTTCTTTTTATTTAAACACATTAGTATGGTTGTTACTTCAAACTATTATATAGACACAATGACATGTAAGCAAAGGGTCTCCTAATGATTTTTTTCAGACTCCAACAACACATCCTTAAAAGCATGAAATAAAACTTGATTTCATGTAACATTCATGACTTGAAGGTGAAAATACCTAGCAGTTTGCAGGGTTCATATTTGTTGCATTTCAGCCTTACACACCTGTTATTGTTCCATTTTATTCTTTATAGATTGGAAACATTACTGTAAATGGACAAGAATTTGGGGAATCTGTCTATGAGCCAGGTTCAACATTTACTCTAGCACATTTTGATGGCATTTTAGGGCTAGGATATCCTTCTTTGGCTGAAGGTGGAGCCATTCCTGTGTTTGACAGAATGATGCACCAGGGACTGTTGGAAGAACCTATATTTTCTTTTCTAATAAACAGGTTTGTTTTACAGTTTGTTCTACATCTTATATAAAAGCAAATCCTGTTTAATCTTTACCGCAAATAAAATAAAAATTTGCATATGCTATCAAATTGCTCATGGTTTGCTGATGGATATGTTAATTTCTCTGAACATGAAAGCAACAGAATTGGCAGAAAAGCTTCAGAAATTTACTCTATGTAATCACCTAGTGGCCAGAGGCTGTAACACACTTAATGCAAAATTGAAAGGGAAGTCTATTGTTTAGAGTGTCTTCCTAAAACTGATTGATAGACATCAGAGGTTTTTTTCTGTCCATAGTACAATAAATAGCAAGATAATTCACACTAATATAATTGATTGGTAATACAGAACTTGAGCATTGCTGAAAAAAGAGACGTGCTGTCAAAATTTATCGTCTTGCACTCATCAAGACAGATATTCGCAAGAATACCAATTCTAAAGGGAACAACAATTTATACTGCACAAGAAGGGAGTGCTGATTGGTTGACAAGTGGACTCTGATTGGCAGAGGTGTTGCTATGGTGAATGTGCCAAAGCATAGTGAACTGCTAAGCTTTTGTTTAAATTCAAACCAAGCAGGTCAACTCTGATTGGTCAAGGCATTGTCATGGGGAATGAATCAGGGAATGGCTCTGAATCACATCAACTCAAAACATAGGATCCAACATTTGATGCCATTCCACAATGGGACAGTACTTGCTAAACAATCCTGATTGTGCTAAGAATTATACTGATAACCAATATAGCATTATCAGTCGGGGTCACAACATGGCTTACTTATGCCTGTGAGAAGCTACATATATTCACACACAGGACCCTATCGTTTGCAAATAGAAAGGGTATGTCTATGCATTGCGCCTTTTTCAACTAAGCAAAAGCTAGGAGACAGCCTTTTTCTCTGGTTCATTCCCTGTGACAATGTGAACAAAAGCTTGGCAGTTAGCATGCCCTGGTGCATTTTCCATGGCAATGTCTCCATCAATCAGAATCCATTTGCCAAACAACCACACTCTCTTCCCATGCAGTATAAATTGACATTCTCGTGAATATGTCCTGATGAGTACAAAGCAAAAAGCTTCAACAGCATGATTCTTTTTGCAGCAATACTAATATGCCATGGCTATTGTTAATAATTTCTCCATATGACAGCAAAACATGCATTCGCATGTACCCAAAGCAGCTCCAAACTGTATCTGATAGTGAGGCAGTTCACCTACAGGCAATAATAAAAGCACCTGCACATCATGATCCTGAAGTTACAGACAAACAGGCAGAAGAAGAATCATTGCAAACATGATCAGAATGACACTGATATGTTCTTATGAACCTCAAACTGCTAGCTATCTCTGCAAGGCAACAAATAATTTAATCTGCAATGTTGAATAATGATTTTGTTTTCTCTCAGGAAACTCATCATGGGAAATAATACCAGCGATTTGGTTTGGTAGCTGCAATTTATTTCCCTAGTCCTAAATTAACTCTTCTCCAAACTTAAATCTTAAATTTCTATCTTAGCAAGTTCTGTTTCCACAAGCCAGCCCTATCTTCCATACTGGTAATGGCAATAACACAAATGGTGCACACACATAGCATTTACACTCTTACTCTTAATTTAAACCAAATAATTGCGCAATGATGTGGAAGTTTGAGAGGGACCTTGACAGCATTGAAAATAAGAGCGGCACAAGTTTCTGAACCAATTGTACAAAGCAAGTTTGAGTCATGCTAATATAGAAATTCTGTTGTTCCATTTTTCACATGAAACTTTTTTTAAAAATTCTACGCTAACCCCATTTTTTATTTTTCTAGAGAAGCTGATAGTGAAAATGGTGGTGAATTGTGCTTGGGAGGCATCAACCACTCCAGCTACACAGGCTCAATTAATTGGGTCAGCATCTCCCAGAAGGGTTACTGGCAAATAGAAGTACAAAAGTAAGTGGCTGTGAAAGCACAGTGCCATTAATAATCGGGAAGGTGCTACAGTTGTGGGCAGTGTGCAATTATTGTTGATACATATCAATAGTATCTGGAAACTTCCACAATTGTTATTGTTAAGGAAGGCCATTTAACCTCTATAATCAATTGAATTATCCAAATGTAAGATAGATTCTTACTATTACCATAAATAGAAAAGGAACAGTGAATCCGAGTTAGGTTAGTCTTGGGAGCTTTCCATACATCTTTTTCAGTGCAAATGGAGTGACTACTCTGATATGTTACTCAGCCTAGGGATACAGTAGCATAGTGTTGATGTGGCTAGACTCGTAACCTAGAGGCCAGGACTAATGATCCAGAGACAAATCCAATTGCAGCAGCCATAGAAATTCAATTTGATCAATTAACTAGTTCTGGAATAAAAGCTAGGTCTGGATTTTTGCTCCTGGGTCAGGAGCATAGAGTCGGGACATTTCCGCCTCCACAAACCTGACCCGGGAGAAAGCAGCCTGGAAAGACGGATTTTTTTTCTGGGGTGGCGGGGTTCCCTGCAAGTCCAGCCCTCTGGTTGTCCAAATGAATCAACAAAGTTCAGACCTGCCCCTACCAGATCTAATCTGTGCATGTTGAATTTTTGTAAAACACGAATACACCCGTTCCGCCCCAGGCCCATTCCTATCCCTGCTGAATGGTAGGTGCTATATTGAGGGTGAGACTTCTGGGCTCAAGCATCTTCCACCATTTTCACCATGATGGAATGGCTCTCTCTCTCTCTATCATGATAAAAATCAAGGTCCTAGTATCAGTAATGATAACCATAAAACTACTGGACTGTCTGTCATGAAAACCCCTCCGGTTCATATTGTCCTTTAGGGAAGGAAATCTGTCATTCTTACCTGGGGTCTGGCCTACATGTGACTCCAGTCCCACAGCAATGTGGTTGACTCTAAACTGTTCTCTGACACAGCCAAACAAGCCCACATTACTACCTGTTCCACTAGTGGGAGAGATTAAAAATTGATATGAGGAGGAATTTCTTCAGCTAGAGGGTGGTGAATCTGTGGAGTTCATTGCCACAGAGGGCTGTGGAGGCCACGTCATTGAGTGTCTTTAGAACATAGAACATTACAGCGCAGTACAGGCCCTTCAGCCCTCGATGTTGCGCCGACCAGTGAAACCAATCTAAAGCCCCTCTAATCTACATTATTCCAATATCATCCATATGTCTATCCAATAACCATTTGAATGCTCTTAATGTTGACGAGTCCACTACTGCTGCAGGCAGGGCATTCCACGCCCTTACTACTCTCCGAGTAAAGAACCTACCTCTAACATCTGTCCTATATCTCTCACCCCTCAATTTAAAGCTATGTCCCCTCGTGTTAGCCATCACCATCCGAGGAAAAAGGCTCTCACTATCCACCCGATCTAATCCTCTGATCATCTTGTATGCCTCTATTAAGTCACCTCTTAACCTTCTTCTCTCTAACGAAAACAACCTCAAGTCCCTCAGCCTTTCCTCATACGATCTTCCCACCATACCAGGCAACATCCTGGTAAATCTCCTCTGCACCCTTTCCAATGCTTCCACATCTTTCCTATAATGCGGCGACCAGAACTGTATGCAATACTCCAAGTACGGCCGCACCAGAGTTTTGTACAGTTGCAACATGACCTCATGGCTCCGAAACTCAATCCCTCTACCAATAAAAGCTAACACACCGTTTGCCTTCTTAACAACCCTATCAACCTGGGTGCCAACTTTCAGGAATCTATGCACATGGACACCCAGATCTCTCTGTTCATCCACACTACCAAGTATTTTACCATTAGCCCAGTACTCTGTATTCATGTTACTCCTTCCAAAGTGAATCACCTCACACTTTTCCGCATTAAACTCCATTTGCCACGTCTCAGCCCAGCTCTGCAGCTTATCTATGTCCCTCTGTAACCTGCCACTTCCCTCCGCACTGACTACAACTCCACCACTTTAGTGTCATCTGCAAATTTACTAATCCATCCTTCTACGCCCTCATCCAGGTCATTTATAAAAATGACAAACAGCAGTGGTCCCAAAACAGATCCTTGCGGTACACCACTAGTAACTGAACTCCAGGATGAATATTTCCCACCAACCACCACCCTCTGTTTTCTTACAGCTAGCCAATTCCTGATCCAAACCACTAAATCACCCTCAATCCCATGTGTCCGTATTTTCTGCAACAGCTTACTATCAAACGCTTTGCTGAAATCCATATACACCACATCAATCACTTTACCCTCATCCACCTCTTTGGTCACCTTCTCAAAGAACTCAATAAGGTTTGTGAGGCACAACCTACCCTTCACAAAACCGTGCTGACTATCCCGAATCAAATTATTCCTTTCTAGATGATTATAAATCCTATCTCTTATAATCCTTTCCAAAACTTTGCCCACAACAGAAGTAAGGCTCACTGGTCTATAATTACCAGGGTTGTCCCTACTCCCCTTCTTGAACAAGGGGACAACATTTGCTATCCTCCAGTCTTCTGGCACTGTTCCTGTAAGAAGTTTAACAACACCAGGTTAAAGTCCAACAGGTTTATGAGGCACAACCTTTAACCTGGTGTTGTTAAACTTCTTACTGTGTTTACCCCAGTCCAACGCCGGCATCTCCACATCACTGTTCCTGTAGACAATAATGACACAAAGATCAAAGCCAAAGGCTCTGCAATCTCCTCTCTAGCCTCCCAGAGAATCCTAGGATAAATCCCATCCGGCCGAGGGAACTTATCTATTTTTACCATAGAACTATAGAACCATAGAAAATTATAGCTCAGAAACAGGCCTTTTGGCCCTTCTTGTCTGTGCCGAACCATTTTTTGCCGAGTCCCACTGACCTGCACTTGGACCATATCCCTCCACACTCCTCTCATCCATGAACCTGTCCAAGTTTTTCTTAAATGTTAAAAGTGACCCCCGCATTTACCACTTTATCCGGCAGCTCATTCCACACTCCCACCACTCTCTGCGTGAAGAAGCCCCCCCTAATATTCCCTTTAAACTTTTCTCCTTTCACCCTTAACCCATGCCCTCTGGTTTTTTTCTCCCCTAGCCTCAGCGGAAAAAGCCTGCTTGCATTCACTCTATCTATACCCATCAAAATCTTATACACCTCTATCAAATCTCCCCTCATTCTTCTACGCTCCAGGGAATAAAGTCCCAACCTATTCAATCTCTCTCTGTAACTCAGCTTCTCAAGTCCCGGCAACATCCTTGTGAACCTTCTCTGCACTCTTTCAACCTTATTTACATCCTTCCTGTAACTAGGTGACCAAAACTGTACACAATACTCCAAATTCGGCCTCACCAATGCCTTATATAACCTTACCATAACACTCCAACTTTTATACTCGATACTCCGATTTATAAAGGCCAATGTACCAAAGGCACTCTTTACGACCCTATCCACCTGTGACGTCACTTTTGGGGAATTCTGTACCTGTATTCCCAGATCCCTCTGTTCAACTGCACTCTTCAGAGTCCTACCATTTACCCTGTACGTTCTACTTTGGTTTGTCCTTCCAATGTGCAATATCTCACACTTGTCTGCGTTAAATTCCATTTGCCATTTTTCAGTCCATTTTTCTAGTTGGTCCAAATCTCTCTGCAAGCTTTGAAAACCTTCCTCACTGTCCACTACACCTCCAACCTTTGTATCATCAGCAAACTTGCTGATCCAATTTACCACATTATCATCCAGATCATTGATATAGATGACAAACAACAATGGACCCAACACCGATCCCTGCGGCACACCACTAGTCACAGGCCTCCACTCAGAGAAGCAATCCTTCACAACCACTCTCTGGCTTCTTCCATTGAGCCAGTGTCTAATCCAATTTACTACCTCCCCATGTATACCTAGCGACTGAACCTTCCTAACTAACCTCCCATGAGGGACCTTGTCAAAGGCCTTGCTGAAATCCAGGTAGACAACATCCACCGCCTTCCCTTCATCCACTTTCCTGGTAACCTCCTCGAAAAACTCTAATAGATTGGTCAAACATGACCTACCACGCACAAAGCCATGTTGACTCTCCCTAATAAGTCCCTGTCTATCCAAATATTTGTAGATCCTATCCCTTATCACACCTTCCAATAATTTGCCCACCACCGATGTCAAACTTACTGGCCTATAATTTCCCGGATTTCTTTTGGAACCTTTTTTAAACAACGGAACGACATGAGCCACCCTCCAATCATCCGGCACCTCCCCCGTGAATACTGACATTTTAAATATGTCTGCCAGGGCCCCTGCAAGTTCAACACTAGCTTCCCTCAAGGTCCGTGGGAATACCCTGTCTGGTCCTGGGGATTTATCCACTCTGATTTGCCTCAAGACAGCGAGCACCTCCTCCCCTTTAATCTGTAAAGGTTCCATGACCTCCCTACCTGTTTGCCCTATTTCCGTAGACTCCATGCCCATTTCCTCAGTAAATACGGACGCAAAAAAACCATTTAGTATCTCCCCCATCTCTTTTGGTTCCATACACAGTCTACCACTCTGGTCTTCTAGAGGACCAATTTTATCCCTCACTATCCTTTTGCTCCTAACATACCTATAGAAGCTCTTTGGATTTTCCTTCACTCTGTCTACCAAAGCAACCTCATGTCTTCTTTTAGCCCTCCTGATTTCCCTCTTAAGTAGCTTCTTGCACTTTTTATACTCCTCGAGCATCTGATCTGTTCCTTGCTGCCTGTACATTTCATACAACTCTCTCTTCCTCTTAATCAGTGTTACAATCTCCCTCGAGAACCAAGGTTCCTTATTCCTATTTACTTTGCCTTTAGTCCTGACAGGAACATACAAACTCTGCACTCTCAAAATTTCTCCTTTGAAGGCCTCCCACTTTCCATTTACATCCTTACCAGAGAACAGCCTGTGCCAATCCACACTTCCCAGATCCCTTCTCATTTCATCAAATTTGGCCTTTTTCCAGTTCAGAACTTCAACCCGAGGACCAGATCTATCCTTATCCATGATCAGGTTGAAACTAATGGCATTATGATCACTGGATCCAAAGTGTTCCCTCACACTCACATCCATCAGCTGCCCGAACTCATTTCCCAATAAGCGATCCAATATTGCATCCTCTCTAGTTGGCACCTCTATATACTGATGTAGAAAATTCTCCTGAACACATTTTACAAACTCTACCCCGTCTAAACCTTTAACAGTATGCGAGTCCCAATCTATATGTGGAAAATTAAAATCACCTACTATCACAACTTTGTGTTTCTTGCAGTTGTCAGCTATCTCTCCGCTGATTTGCTCCTCCAATTCTCGCTGACTATTGGGTGGTCTATAATACAACCCCATTAACATGGTCATACCTTTCCTGTTTCTCAGCTCCACCCATAGGGCCTCTGTAGACAAGCTCCCTAATCTATCCTGCCTGAGTACCGCTGTAACATTTTCCCTGACCAACAATGCCACCCCCCCACCTTTTATCCCTCTGCCACTATCCCGCCTGAAACATTGGAACCCTGGAACATTGAGCTGCCAGTCCTGCCCCTCCTGTAGCCAAGTTTCACTAATGGCTATAATGTCATATTTCCATGTGTCTATCCACGCCTTCAGCTCATCTGCCTTCCCCACAATACTCCTGGCATTGAAATAGACACACCTCAAAAGATTATTTCCACCACACTCACGCCTTCCATTTGTGATTTTGCTTGAACTAACCTGTCTTTTTACCCCTGCTCCACTATCTGCTCTGGCACTCTGGTTCCCATCCCCCTGCAAATCTAGTTTAAAAGCTCCCTAATAACGCCAGCAAATCTCCTTGCAAGTATATTGGTCCCCTTGTAGTTTAGGTGTAACCCGTCTCTCTTGTACAGGTCCCACCTGCCCCAGAAGAGGTCCCAATGATCCAAGAATTGGAAACCCTGCCTCCTGCACCAGTTCCTCAGCCACGTGTTCATCCGCCCAAGCATCCTACTCCTGCCCTCACTGGCATGTGGCTCAGGTAGCAATCCTGAGATTACTACCCTTGGGGTCCTGCTTTTTAACTTCCTTCCAAGCTCTTTGTACTCACTCTTTAGGACCTCCTCACTCTTCCTTCCCACGTCATTTGTACCGATGTGTACCACGACATCTGGCTGATCACCTTCCCACTTTAGAATGCTGTGCACGCGATCAGAGACATCGCTGACCTTGGCACCTGGGAGGCAACAAACCATGCGGGAGTCTCTGTCCCGACCACAGAACCTCCTGTCCGTACCTCTGACCATTGAGTCCCCTATCACTACTGCTCTCCTCTTCTTCATCCCACCCTTTTGCGCTTTCCAGAATTGCTAACACCTCCTGTTTATGAACCTCAATCCCGTCCAGTCCAACAGCCTGCATCTCAGTACTCCCCTCGACAACACTGTCCCTCTCCTGTGTGAATACCGATGAAAAATATTCATTTAGTGCCTCTCCTATCTCTTCAGACTCCCACGCACAACTTCCCACTACTGTCCTTGACTGGCCCTAATCTTACCCTAGTCATTCTTTTACTCCTGACATACCTATAGGAAGCTTTTGGGTTTTCCTTGATCCTACCTGCTTCTCATGTCCCCTCCTGGCTCTGAACTCTTTCTTTAGGTCCTTCCTGGCTAACTTGTAACTCTCAAGCGTCTTAACTGAGCCTTCACGTCTCATCTTAACATAAGTCTCCTTCTTCCTCTTCACAAGAGATTCAACCTCTTTAGTAAACCACTGTTCCCTCACACGACTGCTTCCTCCCTGCCTGACAGGTACATATTTATCGAGGACGCGAAGTAGCTGTTCCTTGAACAAGGTCCACATTACAATTGTGCCCATCCCCTGCAGTTTCCTTCCCCAACCTATGCCACCTAAATCTCGCCTAATCGTATCAAACTTTCCTTTCCCCCAGCTATAACTCTTGCCCTTCGGTATATACCTATCCCTTTCCATTGCTAAGGTAAACGTAATCGAATTGTGGTCACTATCACCAAAGTGCTCACCTACCTCCAAATCTAACACCTGGCCTGGTTCATTACCCAGTACCAAATCCAATGTGGCCTCGCCTCTTGTTGGTCTATCTACATACTGTGTCAGGAAGCCTTCCTGCACACATTGGACAAAAACTGACCCCTCTAAAGTACTCAAACTATAGCTTTTCCAGTCAATATTTGTAAAGTTAAAGTCCCCCATAACAACTACCCTGTTACTTTCGCTCCTATCCAGAATCATCTTTGCAATCCTTTCCTCTACATTTCTGGAACTTTTCGGAGGTCTATAAAAAATTCCCAACAGGGTGACCTCTCTTTTCCTGTTTCTAACCTCAGCCCAAACTACCTCAGTAGACAAGTCATCATCAAATGTCCTTTCTGCCAACTTAATACTGTCCTTGACTAACAATGCCACACCTCCCCCAACTTTTACCACCTTCCCTGCACTTACTGAAACATCTAAACCATGGAACCTGCAACAACCATTCCTGTCCCTGCTCTATCCATGTCTCCAAGATGGCCACAACATCGAAATCCCAGGTACCAACCCATGCTGCAAGCTCACCCACCTTATTCCGAATGCTCCTGGCGTTGAAGTATACACACTTCAAACCGCCTTCCTGCCTGCCAGTACACTCCTGAGACTCTGAAACCTCATCCATGACCTCACTACTCTCAACCTCAAAGAACAAAGAACAGTACAGCACAGGAAACAGGCCCTTCGGCCCTCCAAGCCTGTGCCGCTCCTTGGTCCAACTAGACCAATCGTTTGTATCCCTCCATTCCCAGGCTGCTCATGTGACTATCCAGGTAAGTCTTAAACGATGTCAGCGTGCCTGCCTCCACCACCCTACTTGGCAGCGCATTCCAGGCCCCCACCACCCTCTGTGTAAAAAACGTCCCTCTGATGTCTGAGTTATACTTCACCCCTCTCAGCTTGAGCCCGTGACCCCTCGTGATCGTCACCTCCGACCTGGGAAAAAGCTTCCCACTGTTCACCCTATCTATACCCTTCATAATCTTGTATACCTCTATTAGATCTCCCCTCATTCTCCGTCTCTCCAAGGAGAACAACCCCAGTCTACCCAATCTCTCCTCCATAGCTAAGACCCTCCATACCAGGCAACATCCTGGTAAACCTTCTCTGCACTCTCTCCAATGCCTCCACGTCCTTCTGGTAGTGCGGCGACCAGAACTGGACGCAGTACTCCAAATGTGGCCTAACCAGCGTTCTATACAGCTGCATCATCAGACTCCAGCTTTTATACTCTATACCCCGTCCTATAAAGGCAAGCATACCATATGCCTTCTTCACCACCTTCTCCACCTTCAAGGATTTGTGGACTTGCACACCTAGGTCCCTCTGTGTTTCTATACTCCTGATGACTCTGCCATTTATTGTATAACTCCTCCCTACATTATTTCTTCCAAAATGCATCACTTCGCATTTATCCGGATTAAATTCCATCTGCCACCTCTCCGCCCAATTTTCCAGCCTATCTATATCCTGCTGTATCGCCCGACAATGATCTTCGCTATCCGCAATTCCAGCCATCTTCGTGTCATCCGCAAACTTGCTGATTACACCAGTTACACCTTCTTCCAAATCATTTATATATATCACAAATAGCAGAGGTCCCAGTACAGAGCCCTGCGGAACACCACTGGTCACAGACCTCCAGCCGGAAAAAGACCCTTCGACCACTACCCTCTGTCTCCTATGGCCAAGCCAGTTCTCCACCCATCTAGCCACTTCTCCTTGTATCCCATGAGCCTTAACCTTCTTAACCAACCTGCCATGTGGGACTTTGTCAAATGCCTTACTGAAATCCATATAGACGACATCCACGGCCCTTCCTTCATCAACCGTTTTTGTCACTTCCTCAAAAAACTCCACCAAATTTGTAAGGCACGACCTCCCTCTTACAAAACCATGCTGTCTGTCACTAATGAGATTGTTCCGTTCTAAATGCAAATACATCCTGTCTCTAAGAATCCTCTCCAACAACTTCCCTACCACGGACGTCAAGCTCACCGGCCTATAATTTCCTGGGTTATCCCTGCTACCCTTCTTAAACAACGGGACCACATTCGCTATCCTC
This sequence comes from Mustelus asterias, assembly GCF_964213995.1. NCBI lineage: Eukaryota > Metazoa > Chordata > Chondrichthyes > Carcharhiniformes > Triakidae > Mustelus > Mustelus asterias. Next base: position 16,570,246 of record NC_135809.1, read on the forward strand.
CAATCCTCAGGGACCTCACCCGTGTCCAAAGAAGCGACAAAGATTTCCGTCAGAGGCCCAGCAATTTCACCTCTCGTCTCCCTGAGCAGTCGAGGATAGATGCCATCAGGCCCTGGGGCTTTGTCAGTTTTAATGTTCCCTAAAAAACCTAACACTTCCTCTCTTGTAATGGAGATTTTCTCTAACGGGTCAACACCTCCCTCCGAGACACTCCCGGTTAACACGCCCCTCTCCTTCGTGAATACCGATGCAAAGTATTCATTTAGGATCTCCCCTATTCCCTTGGGTTCTAAGCATAATTCCCCTCCTTTGTCCCTGAGAGGTCCGATTTTCTCCCTGACAACTCTTTTGTTCCTAACGTATGAATAAAATGCCTTAGGATTCTCCTTAATCCTGCCTGCCAAGAACATCTCGTGACCTCTTTTTGCCCTTCTAACTCCCCGTTTGAGATCTTTCCTACTCTCTCTGTATTCCCCCAGAGCTCCATCTGTTTTCAGTTGCCTGGACTTAACGTACGCCTCCCTTTTCATTTTAATCAGATCCTGTACGCTGGAGCTACAATTCAGGTACCCACCCCCCTGCTGAATTAGTTTAAACCCTCCTGAAGAACATTAGCAAATTTCCCCCCCAAGATACTGGTACCCCTCTGGTTCAGGTGCAGACCATCCTGTTTTTTGAGGTCCCACCTACCCCAGAAAGAGCCCCAATTGTCCAGGTATCTGAAACCCTCCCTCCTGCACCATCCCTGTAACCACGTGTTCAACTGCTCTCTCCCTCCCTATTCCTCTCCTCACTATCACATGGCACGGGTAACAAACCAGAGATAACAACTTTGTTTGTTCTAGCCCTAAGCTTCCACCCTAACTCCCTGAATTTCTGCCTTACATCCCCATCCCTTTTCCTACCTATGTCTTGAGTGCCTATGTGAACCACAACTTGGGGCTGGTCCCCCTCCCCCTTAAGGATTTCGAAAACACGATCCAAGGCATCGCGGACTCTGGCTCCTGGGAGGCAACACGCCAACCGCGAGTCTCTCTCGTTCCCGCAGAATCTCCTATCCGTCCCTTTAACTATGGAGTCCCCAATGACTAATCCTCTACTCCTCTCCCCCCTTCCCTTCTGAGCAACAAGGACAGACTCTGAGCCAGTGACCTGTACACCATGGCTTACCCCTGCTAAGTCGTCCCCCCAAACAGCATCCAAAAGTGTACTATCCCCAATTTCTACTACATTTCTTTTTTCTCTCCCCACTTGAACGGCTCCCTGTACCATGGTGCTGTATCAGTTTGCTCATCCTCCCTTTCCCAACCCTTCTGAGCTCCCGGGCCGGACTCTGCACCGGAGGCACGGCCACTGTTGCTTCCCCCAGGTAGGCTGCTCCTCCCAACAGCACTCAAACAGGAGTACTTATTTTTAAGGGGCACAGCCACCGGGGTACTCTCTAGTACCTGACCTTTCCTCTTCCTAACTGTGATCCATGTGTCTTCCTCCCGTGGCCCCGGTGTGACCACCTGCCTGTAACTCCTATCTATCAGCTCTTCATTTTCCCTGACCAGACGAAGGTCAGCGAGCCGCAGCTCCAGTACCATAACGCGGTCCCTTAGGAGCTGCAGTTCGATGCAACCGGCGCAGATATGGACGTCCGGGAGGCGAGCTGACTCCAGGAACTCCCACATCCGACACCGAGAACAACAAACTGGACTTTCACTCATAATTCCCCTTTCTTCAAGTACACTGGTAAAACTATGAGATGAACCTAACATGCCTCGCCTGTTTCCGACTAAGCCCTTTGAGCCAAAGCCCTTCAGCCCTCACTCTGCTACCTGCTCACTCCGCTGCCCGCTAACGACGCTGCCCGCTGGGTAGTGCGGCCTGCTCTTAACCCTCCCACACTGAAAAAGAAACCTACACCCTTCCCACAATACCCCGCGGCTACTTCCCATTTGTACTTTAAAGTTTAAAAAAATAAAGCCCGCAAATAAAGTAACGTTAAAAGTCGATCTCTTACCCCAGACCCCTGCAACAAATCACTCCTCTTTGCCTCGCTATGGATGAACAACAAGACAGAGATAGATAGGTCCTTGATCGATAAGGGGATCAGGGGTTACGGGGAGAAGGCAGGATAGTGGGGATGAGAAAAATATCAGCCACGATTGAATGGTGGAGCAGACTCGATGGGCCGAATGGCCTAATTCTGCTCCTATAGCTTATGGTCTTATGTTCAAGGGCAATTAGGGATGGGCATTGAATGCTGGCCTTGCCAGTAATGCATGCATCTGTGAATGAATAAAAAAATTATAATTATCAGAGATGCAGATTTATTTATGATAATCAACTTATCTGAACATTTGACGAAGTGAAAGAATATGAGTTAAAACACAAATTGAAGATTTTCTTTGATATAGAAGCCAGGGTGTATCTATTACTGCAATAAGATACATTGGCATCAGTAAGCTTTTCTGAAGTACAACTGAATCCAATTATAAATGCCTTCAATTTGATCCATCCTGAATGAAGAATGAATGGTACAAATTAATTAAGAAATACTCTGGTGATGTCGCCAGATCATTGAAGTTGAATGTCTCAGCTGCTCTCGCAATACTAAGAAATATATTTTATTGAACAAATTAGGCAATGTAGCAATTTTTGATCTGTACCATTTCCTCCCCAAAAACAAATCTTTTCCTCTGGGTATAGGCTCTGCTCCTGCCTAAAGTAAAACACTATGGGCAGGACTTTAGTCCAGATGCAAATTCGATACACAAGGACTGTTTTGACTTTGGGAAATCTGGAGGGTTTATTGAAAGTCCTGCAGTTTAGGAGCTCCTAAAGTTGGGGGTGGGGGGGGTGGGGGGGGGGGGGGGGGGGGGGGGGGGAGGGAGAGGTGTTGTATTTCATCTCCATTAAAACCAGCAATGAATGGATTTGAGTCAGGTCCCTCAGATTTGTAATTTTTAACCTATATCATTATGCCAATTCACCCATTATTGGTAGTTAAGATTCAGCCCTATGATTTGTCAAGTACCAATGTGGAATCAAAACCTGTATCTGAATTAGTAGACATATTGGATGAATAGAGGTCCATATCCAATGCCTATGATTCAGAGATTACTTACATTTTGCAATGCTTTCTATTCAGTATAACATTTCGAGACAAAGTGATCTGTAGGAATAGGTGCACTGCAGTAGTTGACACTGGAACCTCTTTGATCGCTGGTCCTTACACCTCATTAAGAAAAATGTTTCCTGATCATCCCGAAATGGAGCTTGGCATGGGAGAGGTATGAATTTTAACCTGATGCTTGACCATATCCATTTGATTTTACAAGGCATAGGAATATAATTGTTCATGCAAATCAATACAAAACTTAAGTGATGTTTGAAGAATATGATATTTTGCAAATGGAGAGTTACCATTTTTTGAAGTATAACAGAAACACCAGTCTTAAACATTTATCTGCACTTTAATTAAGTTTGCCATTCAAACAATTTTCAAATGTAAATATAGATTGTGATGCTAGTTATGAAATTATTAATCATTTCTAGTATTTTTGTTCTTGGGTACTTAACTGTGGCATCCCCAACAAGCCTATTGATTGATGATTGTTCAGGATACAATCAACTATTAATCAGTTTTCAGAGCTTTAGTCAAATTCAATTGTTTTCAAGCCAATTAATATTGTATTTCTGGATTAAAATATGAATAGATATCAGGCTACTTAAAGGATGGCAACCATTGGCAGAAATGTCAATATTGGCTATTCACAATAGATCTGTAAATAAGTGTTTTGCATTGTGTGAAATTGTGACACTTAACTAGACAGATCCTAGCTGAGTTGATTTACTTATTCTATGTTATCGTCTGTCAATTTATTGTCAACATTTTTGCTGCTTTAATATAATACAACTTTTAAAAACCCAGTGCTTCTTGCTGTTTGCCATTAGGCAACAGCATTACATGGGTAATATCAATTATTTCCTTCAACTGAAGTTCCTGTTGTTAGTGGAATGTATTAAAGATTCCATAATATTTACTAACATTTTACAGACAACATATCAGCTTGAGGATGTAAAAATCATGGACAAAGATGGGGGTAAAGACCAGCAAGTTCATTTAGCCTCTCCTACTCTGACATAATGTCTTCACCTCCCTCCTTTCCCACCCACATAGACACACAACCTCCTGGATGAAGCAAGAGGGAAAAATAAATTGTGAGACAATTTGGGGAAAAAATCATAGAATCCCGACAGTGCAGAAGAAGGCCATTTGGCCCATCGAGTCTGCAATGACCACAATACTACCCAAGCCCTATTCCCGTAACCCCACATATTTATCCTGCCTGACACTAAGTGGCAATTTAACATGGCCAATCAACCTAACTTGCACATCTTTGGAGTGTTGGAGGAAACCGGAACACCCATGCAGACACTGGGAGAATGTGCAGACTCTGCACAGACAGTGAACCAAGGCTGGAATTGAACCTGGGTTCCTGGCGCTGTGAGGTAGCAATGCTTGCCACTGTGCCACCCATAATCTCTGTAAATATCTTTAAGATCTCTGAAGACGATCAAATAAGACTTATGGTGCCTGAGTATTACAATCCCCAGTGACCGACCTACCTTCTACATATAGATATCTTTGCCACTCTGAGGAATTTGTCCAGTGCTCACAGCAAATTGGCATGTGACAGAAATTTATTTCAGGGATCAATGATTTTCTGCAAAAAGTGCTTCCTCACATCATGCCCTGTTCTATTTATAGTTCCTATCTATATCACCCTAACCCACCTAGCTTTAATAACCTATCCACTAGTATTGTGTCTGGTCTTTTCATTTTCTTAAAGATCTCAATAGTATCTTCTCTAAAGTAAAATTCTCCATATTCTTAACCACTTGTGTCCTCACCAAGTATGTATGGGTGAAAGCACAATATTTCTTGCTTTATAATTAAACATTCTGGCAATAAACCCAAAGTGTTTTTACAACAGCCTTGCAGCATCCATTATGGAGTTTCAATGACCTGTGGACTATAACCCAAAATCCATCAGCACAAACAATCTTAAACTGTGTACTTGTGCTGGAGTTGTCCCTACACAAGTGGGACATACTTGACCATTGTATCTAAATTCTCTTGCCACCAATTATTTTCATCCATGGTCCTTACAGACACACATCTTTGTGTCATCTAAGAATTTGCGGACAGTTTTCAGACATCTGCCCCTAGATTTCTGGGTTAGAAAGATTTCTGCCAGATTCCTTTAGTGACTTGTCCCAGACAGAACCATTTACCAGTAAGAGCGACTTTTTGTTCACAGGAATGCATCAGTTCCACATCCAACAGAAAATCTGCCCACCAGTTGCACAGGACTCAATCTCATGCTGTAACCTTCTATGTTTTATCAAAAGCTTTTTGAAAATCAAGATTGATGATTTCAACCTGACTTCCAACTTTGCAATTTGCACAAAAAAATCCAACGATTCAGTAATCACACTGAGCTTCTCTAATAATCCTTCTTTGTCGAGGAGATTGTACAGTATACCATTAATGGTGCCCTTGCACAACTTTAATATAACCAAAGTTGTGTTCTTTTGAACAACTTGGGGTGAATTACGAGCCGGCAGCCCGATCTCTTTTATGATCAATAATTTTAGCCAGGATTATATCTGTGTCCACTTTGATAAAAATATAGACAGAAGGAAACTCTATCCTAAGTAAAGTTATTTAAATAGTGTAAAGATCTTTGAAGAGAACATTTTCATGCACAACTTGTTTCTTAATTGTCAGATTATGGCAGATTGCAAAAGACTACATATGCTGCCAAGTCTGACTTTCACTATTGGAGGAGTCGAATATACATTAGAAGGAGAAGACTATATTAAAAAGGTAGCTTTTTCATGTGGATTAATTTGCATTTTATTTCCATTAGAAAATATTACTACAAATAAAAATTGTGCAGTTCCTTGTAACATGTTCACTTTGACTTTTTGTTCTTCTATCACACAAGTTTCCTGACGAACATGCAGTGTGTCTATATGGAATCCAGGCAATAAATATATATTCTTCTAAAGGACCTCTTTGGATTCTGGGTGATGTTTTTCTTGCAAAGTTCTACACCATTTTTGACCGGAAAAATGATAGAGTGGGATTTGCTAAATCTCGTCATTCATTGAACAGAGAAGATTAAAACATCAGAAGTGACTTGTTCCTATTTATCTTTAGTAAACTTATCTTCAATTGTTCAGTACTATAATGCAATGTTTCATAGCATTTTTCAACAGAAAAATTAGTGACTCTGTTTTACTGAAATAAAACCAATCAATTTAAACTCTCAGGTTTCAGAGACTGTGTTCTACAGATAGATACAAAAAACATGGCTGAAGCACTTATAACCACCTTCCATCCAGAAGTGCCAAGTGGATGATCAGATTAATCTTGGTCTTCTCCTGAAGTGCCTAGCATCACAATGTACCAGACTTCAAACAGTATGATTCACTCCAGGTGATATCAAGAGAAAGCTGAAGGAACTAGATACAACTAAGGCTATGGGCCCTGACAACATTCCACTTGTAGGATTGAAGACAGAACTAGCTGTGCCCCAGCCAACTGTTCAGGTACAATTCCAAACTGGTATCTATCCAACAACGTGGAAAATTGCTCAATTATATCCTGTCAGTAAAAAGCAGGACAAATCCAGTTCAGGCAGTTACAACCCCATCAGTCTACCCTTAATTATCAGTGAATGGACGGTGTCATTGACAGTGCTATCAAGGAACACTTACTCAGCAATAACCTGCTCACCTATGCTCAGTTTTGGTTCCACCAGGGTCATTCATCTCCAGACCGCATTAAAGCCTTGGTCCAAACATGGACAAAAAAGCTGTATTGAAGAGGTGGGTCGAGGGCGGCCCTTGTTATGCAAAATTCTCCACTGGTTGGAGTCAATACCGAGCACAAGGAAAATGAATGTGCTTGTGGGAGGCCAAAATCTCAGTCCCAATAAACAGCTGCAAAAGATCCAAAGGATGATATTCTAGACCCAAATAGCTTCAGCTGTTTCTTCAGATGAGCTTATTCAATCATAAGGTCAGAAGTGGTGATGTTTTCAGGTTATTGCACAGTGTTCAGTGCAATTCAGAGTATTCAACTAACTCCTTTTGATATAAAGATAGGGATCTAGATGAGTATACGACTTGTAGGAAGGGACTAAAGAAGGAAATTAGGAGAGCCAGAAGGGGTCACGAGAAGGCATTGGCAGGTAGAATTAAGGAAAACCCTAAGGCGTTCTATAAATATGTGAAGAGTAAAAGGATGAGACGTGAAGGAATAGGGCCTATAAAAGGTGAAGGCAGGAAAATCTGTACAGAACCAGTAGAAATGGCAGAGGTGCTTAATGAGTATTTTGCCTCGGTTTTCACAGAGGAGAAGGACCTGGGTGGATGTACTGTGGGCTTGCGGTGGACTGAAAAGATTGAGTATGTGGACTTTAACAAAGAGGTGGCGCTGGAATCTTTGAATGGCATCAAGATAGATAAGTCACTGAGTCCGGATGGGATGTACCCCAGGTTACTGTGGGAGACGAGGGAAGAGATTGCAGAGCCTCTAGCGATGATCTTTGCGTCACCGATGGAGACGGGAGAGGTGCCGGAGGATTGTGGATGTGGTTCCTATTTTCGAGAAGGGGAATAGGGATAGCCCAGGAAATTACTGACCGGTGAGTCTAACCTCAGTGGTTGGTAAGCTGATGGAGAAGATCCTGAGGGACAAGATTTATGAGCATTTAGAGAGGTTTAGTATGCTCAAGAATACTCAGCATGGCTTTGTCAAAGGCAGATCGTGCCTTACGAGCCTGGTGGAGTTCTTCGAAAATGTGACTAAACACATTGACGAAGGGAAAGCGGTAGATGTGGTTTATATGGATTTTAGCAAGGCGTTCGATAAGGTCCCCCATGCAAGGCTTCTAGAAAAAGTGAGAGGGCATGAGATCCAAGGGGCTGCTGCCCTGTGGATCCAGAACTGGCTTGCCCAAAGGAGGCAGAGAGTGTGTATAGATGGGTCTTTTTTTAATTGGAGGTCGGTCACCAGTGGTGTGCCCCAGGGATCTGTTCTGGGACCCTTGCTGTTTGTCATTTTCATAAATGACCTGGATGAGGAAGTGGAGGGATGGGTTGGTAAGTTCGCCGACGACACGAAGGTTGGTGGGGTTGTGGATAGTCTGGAGGGATGTCAGAAGTTACAGAGGGACATAGACAGGATGCAAGACTGGGCGGAGAAGTGGCAGATGGACTTCAACCCAGATAAATGCGTAGTGGTCCATTTTGGCAGGTCAAATGGGATGAAGGAGTACAATATAAAGGGAAAGACTCTTAGTACTGTAGAGGATCAGAAGGACCTTGGGGTCCGGGTCCATAGGACTCTAAAATCGGCCCCGCAGGTGGAGGAGGTGGTTAAGAAGGCGTATGGTGTGCTGGCCTTTATCAATCGAGGGATTGAGTTTAGGAGTCCGGGGATAATGATGCAGCTATATAAGACCCTCGTCAGACCCCACTTGGAGTACTGTGCTCAGTTCTGGTCGCCTCATTACAGGAAGGATGTGGAAAAGATTGAAAGGGTGCAGAGGAGATTTACAAGGATGTTGCCTGGATTGAGTGGCATGCCTCATGAGGATAGGCTGAGGGAGCTCGGTCTTTTCTCCTTGGAGAGACGTTGGATGAGAGTAGACCTAATAGAGGTATATAAGATGTTGAGAGGCATAGATCGGGTGGACTCTCAGAGGCTTTTTCCCAGGGTGGAAATGGCTGCTACGAGAGGACACAGGTTTAAGGTGCTGGGGGGTAGGTACAGGGGAAATGTTAGGGGGAAGTTTTTCACACAGAGGGTGGTGGGCGAGTGGAATCGGCTGCCGTCGGTGGTGGTGGAGGCAAACTCAATAGGGTCTTTTAAGAGACTCCTGGATGAGGAGTCAATAGGAACACCACCAATTGCAAGTCACCCTCCAATCCACTCATTGGACTTAATAGGATGGAGGGTTATAAGTAGGCCTAAAAGGTAGGGATATGTTCGGCACAACTTGTGGGGCCCAAGGGCCTGTTTTGTGCTGTAGTTTTTCTATGTTTCTAAAGAGCATTATCGCCATTGAGTCCCCCATCATCGACATCCCTGGGATGACCAATGGGATGTTGGCCTATATTGCGAAGGGCATAGAATATAAAAGCAGGGATGTCTTGATGCACCTGTACAGGGCATTGGTGAGGCCGCAGCTGGAATACTGTGTGCAGTATTGGTCCCCTTATATGAGGAAGGATATATTGGCATTGGAGGGAGTGCAGAGAAGGTTCACCAGGTTGATACCGGAGATGAGGGGTTTGGATTATGAGGAGAGGCTGGGGAGATTGGGTTTGTACTCGTTGGAGTTTAGAAGGATGAGGGGGGATCTTATGGAGACTTATAAGATAATGCGGGGGCTGGATAGGGTGGAGGCGGAGAGATTCTTTCCACTTAGTAAGGAAGTTAAAACTAGAGGACACAGCCTCAAAATAAAGGGGGGTCGGTTTAAGACAGAGTTGAGGAGGAACTTCTTCTCCCAGAGGGTGGTGAATCTCTGGAATTCTCTGCCCACTGAGGTGGTGGAGGCTACCTCGCTGAATATGTTTAAAGCGCGGATGGATGGATTCCTGATCGGTAAGGGAATTAAGGGTTATGGGGATCAGGCGGGTAAGTGGTACTGATCCACGTCAGATCAGCCATGATCTTATTGAATGGCGGGGCAGGCTCGAGGGGCTAGATGGCCTACTCCTGCTCCTATTTCTTATGTTCTTATGTTCTTATGTACCAGACATTTAACTGAACCAGCCATTTAAATACTGTCAGTACAAGAGCACATTAAAGGTTAAGAATTCTGCAGCTTGTAACACACTTCTTGACTCCCTAAAGCCTGTCCACCATCGACAAGGCACAAGTCAAGAATGTGATCGAATAATCATCCACTTGTCTGGATGAGTCAGCTTCAAAACACTCAATAAGTTTAACATCATCCAGGATAAACATTGACCTGCACCCCATTCACCACATTAAACATTCATTCCCTCCCCCATTGATGCAGCAGTGTGTACCAGCAACAAGATGCACTGCAGCAACTTGCCAAAGCTCCTTCAACAGAACCTTCCAAACCCATGACATCTACCATTTAGGACAAGGGCGGCAGATGCACGGGAACACCACCAACTGCAAGTCACCCTCCAATCCACTTACCATCCTGACTTGGAACTAAATTGTTGTTCCTTCACTATCTATGAGTCAAAATCCTGGAACTCCCTCACTAACAGCACTGTGGGTGTAACTGGAGCAGCTTAAGAAGGCAGCTCACCACCACCTCCTCAAGGGAATCAGGAATGCCAACTAATGCTGGCATTGCCAGCGACACACATCCTATTAACAAATTGAAAAATATCCATTTCTTGAAGAAAGCCACTTTAGATTCAATTGCCAACTATTTTTGCTTTTGAGAATTTAAAGTGGATGGCCAAGGTCTATGGTGCAGGATACAGTTCCTACAGCAAAAAGAATGAGAAGATAAGGTAAATTATAGAAACATAGAAAAACTACAGCACAATACAGGCCCTTCAGCCCACAAAGTTGTGCCGAACATGTCCCTCCCTTAGTGATTACTAGGCTTACCTATAACCCTCTATCTTACTAAGTTCCATGTACTTATCTAAAAGTCTCTTAAAAGACCCTATCGAATCCTCCTCCACCACCGTTGCCGGCAGCCCATTCCACGCACCCACCACCCTCTGAGTGAAAAACTTACCCCTGACATCTCCTCTGTACCTACTCCCCAGCAGCTTAAACCTGTGTCCTCTTGTGGATTATAATGAAGTAATAATAACTGTACATGTGGTAGGAAACATCTGTGGACTGGGATCAAAGCAATGGTGGACCTCATCGACCACTTTATCTGGTAGTCATTTTCACATTCTAACCACCCTCTGAAGAAAGGAATTTCTGCTTATCTCCATTATTTCCAAACGTACTCTGTCCAGCCAGCCCATTCATCATTTTAAATATCTCTAAGACCTTCTCGAAGTCTTTTTTCAAAAGGAAAAAGCCCCAACCTGCCCAATCCTACCCAATAACTATATTTGATCAGTTCTGATACAATTCTTGTAAATATTATTTGCGCACCGTATTCTATAAGTAGGTGGCACAGTGGTCATCACTGCTGCCTCACAGCTCCAGGGACCTGGGTTTGATTCCCAGCTTGGGTCACTGTCTGTGCGGAGTCTGCACGTTCTCCCCGTGTCTGCGTGGGGGGTTTCCTCGGGCGCTCTGGTTTCCTCCCAAAGTCCAAAGGTGTGCGAGTTAGGTGTATTGGCCATGCTAAATTGCCCCTGAGTATCCCGGAGATGAGTTAGTTAGAGGCATTAGTGGGGTAAATGTGTGGGGTTACGGGAATAGGGGCTGGTTGGGATTTTGTTGGTACAGACTTGATGGGCTGATTGTGCTGATTGTGTACAGTCCTTCTGCACTGTAGGGATTCTATGAAAGTGTGGCCTGACCAGAGTCCAATAACTTCACTATTTATTAATTTTATAGTCCAAGAAATAACGAACAGAACTTTGTTAGAATTTTTAATTGCTTTGCTGACCTGTGATGCTGCTTTTGATGATTTGTTCATCTGTATCCCAGGATGCTTTTGCTTTTTACCCCATTCAGTTTCTTATTTGCTGAGGTTTAGATGATAATTCTGTTTTTCTTACCGAAGTGCATCACCTCACATTTATCTGTGTCAAAGTTAATTTGTCACTTAACTGCCCAGATTGCAAGTTTTCAAATATCTTTTTGTAACATGGACAAAGGAGCTGAACTCCGGAGGTGAGATGTGAGTGACTGCCCTTGGTATCAGGGCAGCATTTGATTGGGTGTGGCATCAAGGAGCCTTCATAAAACTGGAGTCAATGAGAATCAAGAGGAAAACTCTCGGCTGGTTGGAGTCATACCTAGCACAAAGGAAGATGGTTGTGGTGGCTGCAGGTTAATCATCTCAACTCCAGGACATCACTGCAGGGCTTGCTCAGGGTAATGTCCGAGGCCACCCATCTTCAACTGCTTCTTCAATGACCTCCCCACCATCATATGGTCAGAACTGGGGATGTTTACTGATGCCTGCACAACATTCAGCACCAATCATGACTCCTCAGATACTGAAACAGTCCATGGTCCAAATGTAGCAAGACCTCGACAATCTCCAGGCTTTGGCTGACAAGTGGCAAGTAACATTTGTGCAACATAAGTGGGTAGCATGGTGGCACAGTGGTTAGCACTGCTGCCTCACAGTGCCAGGAACCCAACTTCGATTCCAGCCTGGGTGACGGTCTGTGTAGAGTTTGCAAATTCTCCCTGTGTGTGGGTTTTCTTCGGGTGCTCCAGTTTCCTCCCACGCTCCAAAGATGTGCAGGTTAGGTGGATTGGCCATGCTAAATTGCCCCTTAGTGTAGGTTAGGGGGATTAGCGGGGTAAATACTTGAGGTTATGGGAATGGGGTAGGCCTGGGTGAGATGCTCTTTCGGAGAGTCAATGCAGACTCAATGGGCCGAATGGCCTCCTTCTGCACTGTAGGATTCTATGATTCTATGAAGTGCCAGGCAATAGCCATCTCCTTCAAGAGTGGATCTAACCATCGTCCCTTGACATTCAATAGCATTACCATCGCTAAATCCCCCATTATCAACATCCTTGGCATTACAATTGACCAAACACTAAACTAGACTAGCCATATAAATGGCTACAAAAGCAGGTTAGAGGCTTGGAATCCTGCGGCAAGTAATTCACCTCCTGACTCCCCAAAGCCTGTCCATAATCTACAAGGCTGCTTTGTCCTAGATGTGTCGAACTTCTTGAATGTTGTTGGAGCTGCATTCATTCAGGCATCCACTTGCCTGGATGAGTACAGCTCCAACAACATTCAAGAAGCTCGACACATCCAGGACAAAGCAGCCCAGTTGATCATTACCCCTTCCACAAACATTCAATCCCTCTACCACCGATGGAACAGTGGCAGCCAAATCTATCATCTATAAGGTGCGCTATAGAAACTCACCAAAGTTCCTTAGACAGCACCTTCGGAATCTATGACCATTACCATCTAGAATGACAATGGCAATAGACTCATAGGAACACCACCACCTGGAATCATAGGATCACAGAATCCCTATAGTGCAGAAGGAGGCCATTCAGCCCATTGAGTCTGTACTAGCTCTTTGAAAGAGTATCTTACTGAGCCCCACCGCCCTGCTCTATCCCATGGCTAATCCATCTAATCTACACATCTTGGGACACTAAGGGGCAATTTACCATGGCCAATCGATCTAACCTGCATGTCTTTGGACTGTGAGAGGAAACTGGAGCACCCACACTCCAATCACTCATCATCCTGACTTGGAAATATACCGCTGTTCCTTCAATGTTGCTGGGTCAAAATCCTGAAATTCCCTCCTTAACAGCACTGTGGGTTTACCTACACTTCAGGGAGTGCAGCAGCTCAAGAAGGCAACTCACCACCACCTTCTAAAGGGCAACTAGGGATGGGCAATAAATGCTGGCCTAGCCAATGATGTTCACATCCTGTAAAAACGAATTTTAAAAAATTATGAAGCATTCACCCTCAGCAATACTATTTACTAAAGTGAGAACGTTTCTGAATATGTGAAGAAAGATATAAAAAAGTAAGAATAGTTCCCTGAATGTAATGATGTGATTGCACTCCAGTAATTACCTACTTCTCAACTTCATGTGTCTTGAAGATAATTGTAATTCTTTTGGGATCTTTGCATACTGGTAATGCATGTTAACCATCTGCTCCCGTTTATGTTTCCACTTCATTTATATGCAGATGTAAACAATAGTACTTAGAAATAAACAGGATTACACCATTTTCCTCAAACTAATTCTCTTGAAACACTAATCCAGTTTTCTACTTTTAAACCATGTGTCTCCCATTATCAGGCCTCTGTTTTTCTATATCTACCAACAGTCACATTTTACCCTGCTTTACTTCAATGGAAATGAACAGATAGGGTAGATAGAAAAAAACACTCCAGAATTCTACCGCACTGCCCACCACAGGAATCGGAGCAGGCAAGGGGTGGACAACGCGAAGGCCCATTGACCTCAGGCGGGATTTTCCAGTCTCAGGTCGAGCAAGCCATAAAATCCCAGCTATCTCTGTTACTTGGGGCATCTTTCCTCCCAGTGGGCTGTTTTGATGATGTGCAGTGGCTCCATCTAGTGGTTTGGCCAAACATGATGATGTTCACAAAATGTTGGGGAACATTTTTTCTTCATGACATGTTTTTAAAATTTATTTACTAGTGTCACAAGTAGGCTTACATTAACACTGCAATGATGTTACTGTGAAAATTCCCTAGTCACCCTGCTCCGGCGCCTGTTTGGGTACACTGAGAGAGAATTTAACATGGCCAATGCACCTAACCAGCACGTCTTTCGGACTGTGGGAGGAAATCGGAGCACCCGGTGGAAACCCACGCAGACACAGAGAGAACATGCAGATTCCGCACAGACAGTGACCGAAGTCGGGAATCGAACCTGGGTCCCTGGCGCTGTGAAGCAGCAGTGCCAACCGCTGTGCCACTGTACCGCCATATGAGGAATGAGAGATGTAGAATAATGCAAATGCCATCTTGGGCGATGAGTTCAAATCACTTTATTTTCTGTATTTTTTAAAAGTCTGTTTTTAAAAGTTCAATTCAGATTTCTAGCTGGTGGATTAAAAATCATAATTTGGCATAAAGAGCCAATGACAATATTAGTTATGCTCATTAGCAGGCCTTTTGAGGAAACTAAAAATTAAGCCGGCGCATAATGGTGCAGAGACACCAAGAGAAGCTTTTAAAAGCTCCTGAATATTTTTCTTAATTTACTAGGAAATTAACCAGCATGTCTTTTGGACTGTGGGAGGAAACCCACGCAGACACAGGGAGAACGTGTAGACTCTACACAGACAATGACTTAAGTCAGGAATCAAACTCGGGTCCCTGGCATTGTGAGGCAGCAGTGCGAACTACTGTGATACCGTGCTGCCCTGTGTAAACCCATTTATAAAGCACAGGTTTACAATCTTGTTAAATATAATGCATGGAATAAATCTTCCCCCAGGTGAGTTTTCAAATCAATTACATCAAGCTAAATCATTCTAACTTGTATTTCATTGTCATCCAAAGCCCATAAGAAGTAGGCCATTTGGCCCATCGAGTCTGCTCTGCCTTTCAATGAGATCATAATTGATCTGATATAATAATCTTCATCTCCATTTTCCCACCTTATCTCAATAACTCTTGATTTCCTTCTGGACTAAAAATCAAAGCATTTTCAAATGTGATTTTTAAACAACATGGTTTTAACTAGAGCAGGACGTAGTTATTAAAGCTTTTTAAAAATTCATTCGTGAAACATGGGCATCGCTGGCCTAATGGGTGATGACCTTTATATCTAGAGGAATACAGAATCACAGAATTGTTACGGAACAGAAAGAGACTATTTGGCTCATCGTGTCTGCACCTGCTCTCCAAATGAGCGTCATGACTTTGTGTCATTCTGCTGCTTTTTCCCGTACCCCTGCACATTGTTCCTATTCAAGTGATCATCTAATGCCCTCTTAAATGCTTCGATTTAACCTGCCTCCACCACACTTCCAGGCAACGCATTCTAGACCCAAACGATTTGTTGTGTGAAAATTTTCTTTCTCACATCACATTTATATCTTTTGCAAATCACTTTAGATCTGTGCCCTCACGTTCTTGATCTTTTTAAGAGCGGGAACAATTTCTCCCTATCTATTCTGTCCAGTCTCCTCATGATTTTGAACACCTCTATCAAATCTCCTCTTCGCCTTCTTCTCTCCAAGGAGAACAGTCCCAACCTCTCAATCTATCCTCATAACTGAAGTTTCTCATCTCTGGAACCATTCTTGCAAACCTCTTCTGCATTCTCCCCAGTGCATTCACATCCTTCCTATAGTGTGGCACCTGGAACTGTACATAATATTTCAGCTGAGGTCTAACTAGTGTCTTGTGTAAGTTCAGCATAATCTCCTTGCTCTTGTTCTCTTTGCCCCATTAATAAAACTGAGAATATTATATGCTTTATTAACTCCTCTCTCCACCTGTCCTACCACCTTCAATGATCTATACACATATACAGCCAGGTCCCTCTGCTCCTGCACCTCTTTAAGAATTTTACCCTTTATTTTATATTGTCTCTCCATGTTCTTCTGACCAAAATGCATCATCTCCCACCTCTCCACATTGAACTTCATCTGCTACCTATCTGTCCACTCTGCCAACCTATCTATGTCCTTTTAAAGTTCTACACTGTCCTTTTTACTGTCATCCTCAAACTTTGAAACTGTCCCCTGCACACCAAGATCTATATCATTAATATATGTTAGGAAAAGCAAGGGTCCCAATACTATCCCCTGGGCAACACCACTACAAACCTTCCTCCAGCCCAATATATATCATAGAAGCCCTACAGTTCAGAAAGAGCCCATTGAGCCTGCATGGACCACAATCCCACCCAGGCCCTATCCCCATAACCCCACTTATCCACCCTGCTGGTCCCCTAAGGGGCAATTTACTATGGCCAATCAACCTAACCCACACATCTTTGGACTGTGGGAGGAAGCCAGAGCACCCGGAGGAAACCCACGCAGACACGGGGAAAATGTGCAAACTCCACACAGACAGTCACCCGAGGCCGGATTTGAACCCGGGTCCCTGGTGCTGTGCGGCAGCAGTGCTAACCACTGTGCCATTTACCATTACTCACTTTTCCCTAATATTCAGCCAACTTTGTACATATGTTGCTCCTGTCCCTTTTATTCCACGAGCTATAACTTTTCTCACAAGTCTGCTGTGTGGCATTGTATCAAATACCTTCTGAATGTTCATGAATAGAATACAAAAGGTAGAAGTCATGCTTCAGCTGTACAAAGCCCTGGCCAGACCACACAGAATGTACTGTCAGCAGTTCTGGGGATGACATTTTAGGAAAGACTTATTGGCGAGAGAGTGTAGCATAGATTTACCAGAATAATAACTGGATTCCAAGGGTTAAAGTACGAGGACAGATTACAGAAACTCGGCTTCCCTGGATTCAGAAGATGAAGGGATAATTTGATTGCAGCTTTCAAGATAGGGTAGATGGAAATAAACTATTTCTGTTAACTGGGGCATCTTGGAATAGGGACATTGTTGAAAGATTAGAGCCAGAGCTTTCAGGAGAGAAATTGGGAAACATATCTTCATGCAAAGGGTGGTAGAAGTTTGAAACTTGCTCCCAAATTGCCAAATGGCAATTTGTTTTGTGGATGTTGCTGGGCCAGAATTTATTGCCAATCCCTAATTGTCCTTGAGGGTTTAAGGGTCAACCACGTTACTGTGGACCTGGAGTCACATGTAGGCCAGACCAGGTAAAGATTGCTGATTTGCTTCCCTAAAGGATATTAGTGAACATGATGGTTTTTTATGACAATCGTTTCATGGTCATCATTAGACTTTTAAATTGAATTCAAATTTCACCAACTGCCCTGGTGGACGTTGAATCTGGATCCCCTGGGTCTCTGGATTATTAATCCAGTGACAATACCACTATCTCACTGCTTCTCTTGATTGATGCTAGATTAATTGTTAACTTTAAAAACTGAAGTTGCTACATTTTTGTTCGCAAAGGCATGTGTATGGTGATGGATAGGTCAGAGACCAGCCATGATCTCACTGAATAGTGGAACAGGTTTGAGAGGATAAATAGTCTACTTCAGTCCCCATGTTTCTATCAACATGCATATTTTCCAATTTATATACCGCAATATGATTGTCCATTTCATAAATCATTAACACATCATAATTATAGAACACAAAATTTTGCGCCAGAGATTATTAGCTAAAATTGATTTGGAAGCATGAATATGAAATTAGTTGGGAAATAATCGAAATCAGGGATTTGGCATAAAAGGCCAATGAGGAGACGGCGTATTTGGTGAGTAAATTGCTGATATTTTTGAAAGACTGAAAGCTCACCAGGAGACAAATCCAAAGTAGGTGCAAAACTGGCCGACTGCATGCTGGCCTGTGGCTCAAGTTAGATACAGTATTATGTCTTGTTTAAATGCTGTCAGTGAGCTGTGGCTGAAGTTCATTAATCAGGGATAAAGGCAGAAAATTGGCTGGCTGCCAGCCTGAGCTGGCCAGCAGGTCAGACCTGGCCTCGGGAGGAGTGAAATTGTATCCCGGGGTGAGCTTCCACCCAGCTGGCAGCAGTCAGAGTTCATGAGGAGTGTTTCTGGTATGTTGCTTTGAATGGCTCCCTGTGTCTCTTCAAGGATCACTGGTCGTCCAATGCCTGGCTCTACTAGGCAGAGTGTGCAAATCCACTGCACTCTACATTTGCATCTGAATTTCTGCTTAACTCTGCTCAGTTACAAAATAGATGGCAGAAATCCCTGGGCTATTCTACTGGCTGACATAATTGGAGCACATCTGGTTCATTTCTCTCCTGTGTAATAGTACCGCATGATAATTACAGAGGAATCCTTCAATGACTGTTTTCATTATAAATAAACAAAGTGGGCTGAAAATAACAAAATGTCACAGACAAAAGAGTAACTATTTTACACAGAAACAACTTCCACTATTACTTTCTTCTCGCTTTTGCCTTTGGGTTTCATCACTCACCATTAGTTAGCTGAGATAGTTGGCAGGCAACCAGCTCGGAGGCCTCTGCCAAGGATCAGGAGTTGATTGCTATGAGCAATATTCCTGCAGCTTAGGCTGAATTGACCTGGAATTTTCCTTTGCTGTGTGCCTGGAAGCACCTGATCTCAAATCGGTTCCTCCTTTTAATTGCACAGTCTAAACTAGGATCTCAATCTGCAAGAAGTTGCATTGGTATTAGTCATGAAAAATGAATGTGAGGTAATAAATTCAAGATAGTAACAGTAATAATGAAGTTTAACTGGATTATGAAAAGTGCTGGAACTGAGATACTGAATTCATCCTCAACATTTGTAGCACACAGTTGCTGTCCTCATGTTACAGAATTTATAATTTATTTTTGAAAAACATTTCTAGAAGTTATATACAGGTAGGCTGATGTGTGTAGAGGCAACAAGCCATCAATGAAATGGTAAAAACAATGAGTGGTTATAGAGGAACTGATGCCATGTAGCACTATATAATGGTATACAGCTTTAGTTCCTTCCTGTGTTACAGTTTGGCAGTGAATTGCCAGAAGAAAAAGTAAAATCCTTGCACCTCAAAATGAGAAGGAAAGGAGAGGGTGCAAAATATAGTGTTACAGTCTTGGCTAGGGTGTAGAGAAAGATCAACTTAATCTTAGGCAGGTCCATTCAAAAGTCTGATGGCAGCAGAAAAGAAGCTGTTCTTGAGTCGGTTGGTATCTGATCTCAGACTTTTGTATCTTTTTCCCGACGGAAGAAAGTGGAAGAGAGAATGTCTGGCATGCGTGGGGTTCTTGATTATGCTGGCTGCTTTTCTGAGGCAGCAGGAAGTGCTGACAAAGTCAATGGATGGGTGGCTGGTTTGTGTGATGGACTGGGCTACGTTCACAGCCCTTTGTAGTTTCTTGTGGTCTTGGTCAGAGCAGGAGCCATACCAAGCTGTGATACTTCCGGAAAGGATGCTTTCTATGGTGCATCTGTAAAAATTGGTAAGAGTCGCAGCGGACATGCCGAATTTCCTTAGCCTCCTGAGAAAGTAGAGGCATTGGTGGGCTTTTTTAACAATAGCGTCAGTGTGGAGGGACCAGGACAGGTTGTTGGTGACCTGGACACCTAGAAACTTGAAGCTCTCGACCATTTCCATTTCATCGCCTCAGTGATGAAGTTCCTCATTCAGTTTCTCATTTCCGGTAGTGTCTTGGTTCCCTAGTATTTCTGGGAGATTTTCTGTATCTTCCTCAAGGTAATTGTTTAGATTCTCTGCCATTTCCCTATTCTTCATTATAAATTCTCCGATCTCTGCCTAAAATGGAACTCAGTTTGTCCTTGATAATCATTTCCTTTTCACATACCTAAGTGTTTACGTTACTCACTAGCTTGCATTCATAATCTCTTTTCTCTTTCATTATTAGTGTTTTGGTCATCCTTTGCTGGATTCTGAATTGCTCCCAATCCTCGGGCTTACCACTTTTACCAGCAACCTTATAAGTCACTTCCTTTCATCTAATGCAATCCTTAACTTCTTTCATTGTCCATGGTTAATTCACCTTTCCTGTTAGTTTTTTTCTGTCTTAGTGGAATGTATATTTATTGCAGATAATGTAATTCTTCTTTAAGTCCTGGCTATTGCCTGTGTACGGTCAAATCCAAGAGTAGGAACTAACTACAGAGCAGTGATTGAAGGAGCAGCACGCCCAGGAAAGACAGAGCTGCTCCTCCATTCTCAGATTCTGTCTCTCCCATGCTAACTATTCCAATCAAAAACTCCTTCTCTTTTCATCTTGCTGCTTCTCCAGAGGCAAAGGCTGGAATTTTCCAGCCGTTAATGCTGACGGGATTTTCTGGTCCTGCCGACAGTGCACCCCTTCCATGGGTTTCCCGGCAGCTAGGGGTGCATTCAGTGGGAGCTTCTTTCAAAACAAACTTTACTTAACAATACAGTGTAACTATAACAAATGAATTAGCTTAACTTTTAACAGTTCAACAATACCTAAAATGAAAGGAAAAAATTCTAAATTTTAACTTAGCACTATGTCAGTTCCAATCAAGTGATATTTCTCTTAAAAAATACTTTAAAAACATTTAGCAAAACACAGACATGCTTGCTTTAACCTTTGTTAATAGTTTCAGAACTTTCAGAGAGAGAGAAAATCAGTTTCAGCAACTTGCAGAAGATCTCTGACTTCAAACAATTCCCAGCCAGAACTCTACTCTAAAACTAGTTAGCAAATTCAGGGTTATGAGGAGAGATTGGGGAAACTGGGGTTGTTCTCCTTGGAAAGACGGAGGATGAGGGGAGACTTAATAGAGGTGTATAAAATTATGAAAGGCATAGATAGGGTGAACGGTGGGAAGCTTTTCCCCGGGTCGGTGGTGACGTTCACGAGGGGTCATAGGTTCAAGGTGAAGGGGGGGAGGTTTAACACAGATATCAGAAGGACATATTTCACACAGAGGGTCGTGGGGGCCTGGAATGTGTTGCCGGGCAAGGTGGTGGAGGCGGACACACTGGGAACGTTTAAGACTTATCTAGACAGCTATATGAACGGAGTGGGAATGGAGGGATACAAAAGAGTGGTCTAGTCTGGACCAGGGAGCGGCGCGGGCTAATTGTTCCTTGTTTCTCCTTTCAAGGCTTCATTCTATGATCATCTTGCTGGTGCCAGTACAGAGCGAGACTGCGGATAGTTGGGAACCTGTCTCGGGGGCAGGGAATTCATATGGTGTTTGTGGAAGTGGAAATGACTAGGGTTGGGAAGCATTTCCCGATCAGGGCCATTGTGATCTCCTGGACTCGTTTCGATCGCCTCAGGGGGTCGGAGAGGAATTTCCCAGATTTTTTTTCCCCATATTGGCCCTGGGGTTTTTCACTCTGGGTTTTCGCCTCTCCCTGGAGATCACATGGTCTGGAATGGGGGGGTGGGGGTGAGTTAATAGGTTGTAATGAACAAAGCATCGTAGCTGTGAGGGACAGCTCGGTGGATAGGATATTGGTATGTAGATAGGCTGGAAAATTGGGCGGGGATCCTGGATTCAGGATTCAATCCTGGACCGGGGAGCGGCACGGGCTTGGAGGGCCGAAGGGCCTGTTCCTGTGCTATATTGTTCTTTGTTCTTTGTTGTTCTTTGATACTTGCTTTGACTTGTGTTAACAGCCCTGAAGCTTTCACAAAACTTCTGGAGAATGCGAGAGAGAGAGCCTCTTTTTTTCCCAACAGCTCCAGGCAGCAACTGGTTTTTAAAAAAAATGAAAATGAAATTGTTTTTCCTACATGCCTAACTCCTCCCATTTCTGGTAACACACAATACTGTCCCTGTGTACCTAACTCACCTTGTTAGTTTAATTTTAAAAACTCATTAAGACTCTGCTAAATAAATACTTACATGGCTAAAATGGGTATTACTTCTGAATGTTATAGCATAAGATTGACCTTGTAGACGGTTTTACTTTCTGAATTAGTATAATAAAGTTTATTTTGTTTGTTTAAAATCATGAGATCTCGTGGCTTTATTCTCCTAATTGGTAACTAGGATTTCAAATGTTGTGCATTTTACCAAAAAGTCATTGGCTCCTAACGGGATCATAACAATTTTGATTCAATTTATTATTGTCACATATATTGATATACAGTGAAAAGTATTGTTTCTTGTGCGCTATACAGACAAAGCACACCATTCACAGAGTACATAAGGGAGAAGGAAAAGAGAGGGTACAGATGGGTGGCATGGTGGTACAGTGGTTAGCACTGCTGCCTCACAGTGCCAGGGACCCAGGTTCAATTCCAGTCTCCTGTGACTGTGTGGATTTTGCACATTCTCCCCATGTCTGTGTGGGTTTCCTCTGGGTGTTCTGGTTTCCTCCCACACTCCAAACATGTGCAGGTTAGGTTGATTGGTCATGGAAAATTGCCCCTTAGTGTCAGGGGGACTAGCAGGGTAGACATGTGGGGTCACGGGGATAAGATCTGGGTGGGATTGTGGTCAGTGCAGGCTCGATGGGCCAAATGGCCTCCTTCTGCACTGTAGGGATTCTTTGAATCTATGAGTGTAATGTCATAGCTAGAGTGTGGAGAAACATCAACTTAATATAAGGTAAGTCCATTCAAAAGTCATGGTAGCAGGGAAGAAGCTGTTTTTGAGTCGGTTGGTACGTGATCTCAGAAATTTGTATCTTTTTCCTGACGGAAGAAGGTGGAAGAGAGTATGTCCGGGGTGCAGAGGGTCCTTCATTGTGCTGGCTGCTTTTCTGAGGCAGTGGGAAGTGTAGACAGAGTCAGTGGATGGGAGGCTGGTTTGCGTGATGGACTGAGCTACATTCACAACCCTTTGTAGTGATACATCCAAAAAGGATTTTCTATGGTGCATCTGTAAAAATTGGTGAGAGTCGTAGTGGACCTGCCGAATTTCCTTAATCTCCCGAGAAAGTAGAGGTGTTGGTGGGCTTTCTTAACTATAGCATTGATGTGTTGGGACCAGGACAGGTTGT
The DNA here is from genome assembly GCF_964213995.1 of Mustelus asterias. Taxonomy (NCBI): domain Eukaryota; kingdom Metazoa; phylum Chordata; class Chondrichthyes; order Carcharhiniformes; family Triakidae; genus Mustelus; species Mustelus asterias. Next base: position 16,593,484 of record NC_135809.1, read on the forward strand.
TGGTGATCTGGACACCTGAAAACTTGAAACTCTCTCCCCTTCATCCCTATTGGTGTAGACAGGGGCATGTCCTCCACTATGCTTCCTGAAGTCGATGATGATCTTCATTTTATTGACATTGAGGGACGGATTATTGTCGTTGCACCATTTCACCAGATTCTCTAACAGTATGCATAATCCAGATTGTACAGTATGTATAATTCAGATGTATATATGTTACATATAAAATCTATACATGTAGGTGTTGTATGTACAAGACGTGGGTGCAATTTAGATGTGTATAAATGATACCTGTAGAAATTGTATATCAACTGTCCTTTAGAGAAGGAGATCTGCGTTCTTACCTGGTCAGGCCTACATGTGATTCCAAGCCACAGCAAAATGGTTGACTCTCGGGCAACTAGGGATGGGCAATAAATGTTGGCTAGCCAGCAAAGCCCATGTCTCACGAATGAATAATAAACAAAATAATTCAGAAATGAACATATACTGAACAAGCCAGAGCCAGAGACATTTGTTGAGGAAGGAGATATTGGCTGTAAAAGCGAATTTCCGTGGCCTGATCAAGCAATGAAGGTAATCCATGTGTGAAAAGAGACAAATGGAAATCCCATCGAAGAGCAGAACTTCTTGAAGGAGGGTTTTGTAGAAGAGAAAGGGCAATGAATTAAAAACGAATACAAGAGCAAAATACTCTTGGAAATCTGAAATAAAAATATACTCAGTAGGTTTGGAAGTATCTCTGGAGAGAAAAAACAGAGTTAGTGATGAACGAAAGTTCTGAGGAGGAGTCATTGACCTGAAACGTCAACTATTTTTTTCTCTATTCAAATGCTGCTGAATATTCCCAGCATTTTCAGTTTTTAATTAATATTTCTAGCATCCACAATATTTGACATATTAAAACTACAGGTATGGTCCTGCGCAACCGCAGAGGTGCGAGACTGCCAGTACTGCGCAGCCGTAAAGGTGGGGGGGGGGGGGGAGCAGTCGGCACTGCGCAGCCACAGATGTGGGGGAGGGTTAAAAAAACAGCCGGTACTGCGCAGCTGCAGAGGTGGGGGAAAGAATCAGACGGGATTGCGCAGCCGCAGAGATGAGGGGGGAAAACAGCCGATAATGCGCCGCGGGGGCGGGCGGCCGGCACCGCGCAACCACAAAGAAGGGAGGGAGGGAACAGCCGATACCGCGCAGCCGCAGAGATCGGGGAGGGAAACAGTTGGGAATACGTAGCCGTCGAGGGGGAGAGCCGGCACTGCGCAACCGCAACGAAGGACAGGAGGGAAGAAACAGCCGGCCCCGCGCAGCCGCAGTCGGTGGTTGGAGGTGTTGAAGTCTCGAAGCCGGGAGGGGAAACGGCGAAAGCAGGTGAAGGAAAGTTGAGTGTGGCCGGGATAACGATAGCGCGTCCGAGGTGAAAACACAATTATTGACTGCAACGTTGACTCTGAGATCCCCCCTCCCCCGCGTCGGTTTACGGTAAAGGTTTATTGTTTGGCAGGTGTCAGGTGAGGGAATGGCTGTGACGTTAAATGAAAGGTGTTTTTTTTTACCTGGAGAGTCCTGTGCAGCAGCATCCGCAGGGCCCTGTCCCTCTCGCGGATCCCGGGACCTGCCGCGCGCGCGACCAACGGTTTTAACGGTGCGACGTTCCATTCTTTTCCAACCTGGTTCCATCCAGGGGGAAAGTGGCGGGGGTTCTGATTTTTATGAATGGATCGAGTTGAGATGCCGCCAGCAACCGAGCCTTGTCAGCCCTTTGGGTGGAAAAGCCTCTGCCTCGCATCTCCTGCCGGCCTTATCTCAGCGGTCAGAGCCGCACTGCTGCCCGCTGCAAATTGACTGTCAGTTTATTGATGGTGCATCAGGTTGAACAAGCCATGTTTTTTTATATACCCCAGCGGTTTTTAAGAAGGAATCTGTTCTCTATTATGATGGGGGATTTCTTGTGTTTGTAAAAGCAGCCTTGATGAAAAGAGAGTATCACCTGCAAAGGATTTGCAGTTAATACTGTACGAGTTCTGGGATTTTGCAAATCTTTCTGTACATTGGCAGAGTGCTGCAGGCATCAGTTTCTTCATGTTGCAATCAGTTCACTGCAAACAAAAAAAACATACCCAGCCACTGCACATAATTTTGCATGCAATCACCGCACTGTTGGCAAATGTGTATGATGTATTAACAGTAGAAGTCACTGTACTGCTGTGTTGACAAGAAATGTATATGATATATTAACGGTATAAATGCAGTCACTATTGCTCTGTTGACAAGAAATGTGCATGATGTATTAACAGTATACATCCAGTCACCACTGCTCTTGACAAGAAATGTGTATATATTAACAGTATACAATTTCCTTTTGCTTTGAGTAGCTAACAGAATACTTAGATTGCTGGGTCATCCATCAATTTAACATATTCCCTTACAATGCAGTTGTGGTGTTTTGCATGTCCTTAAGTCCTTGCATACTCGTGGGAAGGCTTCACAGCAGTATTTGTTGACAAACCATCTGGTTTTTGAATTCACTCGATCTTTATTTATAAACCTCTTCCTCACGGCATGGAAGTACTGCCTGCTGTCGCATCTTTTCTCACAATATTCCTGTAGTTACTACCCATATTTATTTCTAATATGTTAGAATAAAGATTGTGTAACTGGGCTTTCATTTGTTGACGCTAATGTGGAACGCTTTGGCAACATATGTATGTATGCAAACTAAATTACATTCCAGAGCCCTTTATTTGTCCTTTATGTAATAGATGTCTTTGTATGTTGTATAAATGAACAAAAACTTAATAGTCGAGTAGAGCTGAAATTACATTGAAGGTTTGTAGAATTACATTGAGGCTTGATTCAGTGGAGGCAATAGGAGTGATGAGATTATCGCATTGCAATCTATACTGTGAATTTCCTTGTATTGGAATTGTAGAATATGCACCTTTTTTTGCTATTATTTGTAGTTTCTCTCATTGTGCTTCTGGGTCTTGTGTGATTCAACAATTGGTTACTTGGTAAGTTAAGTAAGAACCCTGGAGTTCAGGTGATGACTTTGTGAAGTTGTAGACCGTTTTTGATTACTGTGGTTGTCGCAGCAAACATTGATCTGTTAGAATTTAATGATTGCATAATTACTTATTACTAGGAAGTAATCTAAGCAATATTTGAGCAAAATATTTTAAGATATGTTCTAATTGGAGATTATTAATTTCTTCAAGATTTTTGGCCATAACCTCAATCAGGTTTCAGGTTGCCTTCTTGAAAGTGTGTATCCAGTCTTCGTGCCTTTGCCAAAGATTCTTGTGAAAAATAATTGCTGATCTAACTATATCTGTAGTCCAGTTGAATTTAATCAAAAGAGCCTCCTACCTCATTTAAAATAACCTATTGTTTTGAGGCAAGAAACATATTCTTCTTTAGTAGGAAATCATCAATAAAAAGAACATCAGTGTTATGTACCAATGTTCTACTGGAGTCTCACCTCTGATTCATTTTAAGAAATGATTATTCTGTACTATTATTGAAATTTGGTCAGATTTTAGTCTGGGTAATCAAAGGCAAAATAGGAAATACAATTTCATAGCAGGACAAACACCTCCTACATTTTCTATTAACTAGGAAGGCAAATGGAATATTGGTATTTATTGCTAATATTTGGGGTTGAAGTATGAAAATAGGGATGTCATGCTACAACTGTATATGGCATTCGTGAGACCACACCTAGAGCATTGTGTACAGTTTTGGTCTCACTTGAGGGATATACCTGCATTGGAGACAGTTCAGAGAGAGTTTACTGGGTTAATTCCCAGGATGAAGGGGTTATGAGGAAAGATTGAGCAGATGCTGTCTGCAGTCATTGGCATTTAAGGAGTGAGAGGTGATCTTATTGAAACAGATCCTGAGGGTGCTTGACAGGGTGGATGCTGAGAAAATGTTTCTTCTTGGGGGAACCTAGAACTAGGGGGAGCAATTTAAAATGAGGGATTTTGCATTTAAGATGGAAATGAGTTTGTTCACTGAGGGTCATTATTTTTTTGAAATTCTCTTCCAAAGACAGCAGTGGAGGCTAGAAATGTTTGATCTACAGGAAAATTGAGGGTTTATGAGGGCAGGCAGGAAAGTGGAGTTGAAACCACTATCAGATTATTCATGATCTAATTGAATGGTAGAGTGGGCTTGAGGGGCCATGTGACTGGTCCCTGCTCCTATTTCTCATGTTTTATCGAATTCGCGTCACAATGGGAAATATAAAAAACCATTACCTTTCTAGCAGTAGGATGTATTATTGGCTCTAAAAAAAAATTATATTATGAATAATATACTCCACCTTCATTATGGTCTTTTAAATATTAAAAAAAAACTTGAAGTCATTCATCCCATCTAGGACAACTGGTCTGAAGCCTGGTTAAAAAGTCTATTCTGTCTATCGTTGCCAGAGAAACAAGTAGCTGAAAAAGGATAGCTGCAGTTTTTCCCTTTCACTTTTCTGTATAATGTTTCTGTTTCATACAAATTTCAAAAATTGTTTTTGGTGTTAGGTTAGAATGTATTTTATTCTAAATTGCAATTTGCTTAATAGCCTGTCACCCTCTATAACATATGTATTTATATGAATGTATGTTTAATACTTTTTTTCCTTTTAATCTCTGCTCCACAGCGCCAGGGACCTGGGTTTGACTCTGGCCTTGGGTGGAGTTTGCACATTCTCCCCATGCGTTCCCTCTGAGTGCCCCGATTTCCTCCCACTGTCCAAAGATGTGCAGGTTTGGTGGATTGGCCATGCTAAATTGCTCCTTAGTGTCCGAAGATGTGTAGTTTAGGTGGATTAGCCATGGTAAATGTGCAGGGTTGTGAGGATAGAGCGAGGAGCAGGCCTGGGTAATATGCTGTTTCAGAGACTTGGTGCAGACTCAATGGGCTGAATGGCCGCTTGCACTGTTGGGATTCTTTGGTTCTGTTTTCGAGCCACTAATGCCATCTCTCTACGAGACGACTGTCTGAGAATGATACAAACCCTTGGTATCATAGTTTTGTATTTGATTCCTCCAGATGAGCTTATGACCACATTTGTTCTGCAACCCTGGCTATCAACTTCCATCACCATAACATTGCCCAACTCTGCCTTTCCTCAGTTTATTGGCAGCTTGAAACCTCATGCATGCCTTTATGCTTTTTGTTAACTTCAGACAAAACAATTCCAGTACTCTCCTGGTAAACTTCCCATCTTTGACTCTGTAAAAACTTGAACTCGTCCCAAACACTGCCCGTCTTCTAATATGCACTATTTCCCATACTTCAATTTTAATATTTTCATCCTTGTTTTAAAATTCTTCCATGGCCTCATCCCTTTCTATCTCAGTAACATCCTCCAACACTGTAAATCCCAGATCTTTGCATTCCTCCAATGTTGTCCTTTTAAGCATCCCTGATTTTAATCACTTCACTATTGGCTGCCTTGCCTTTCGCAGCCTCTGGTATCTAGGCTCTGGAATTTATTACTTTTAGCTCTCCAACTCCTTTCTCCTTTAAAACCTTCCTTTAAAAAGCATGTCTTTGACCAAACTTATGTGCTATTTTTCTTTTGTGGCTCATTTGAGGCTTTGCTAATTAAAAACACAAACCAAATTTTAAATGTGAAGTATGTTTTGCTGCTGGTAACGTCACTCTCTTCACTCCGTTCCTTTTAATGAAAGCTGGGAACTAAAAATTACAAGCACTGTGGCACTCCTGCTAACTGTGGTTTTACGTAGCAGGCTGCAGCTGCTCTTTCCTGGCGATTTGCAGCTTAAATGTGTATTTTTTTGGGGCAGTGATCGTCTTGATCATGTCTCACTTCATTAGATTTAGAGAAGGGTCAAAGGAGATGGGATTGATTTCTCGGTTGTTTAATATTTAATTTTGAAGTACCCCCCTGAGGAACTGTATATCTCTCTATCGACCTATATGCTTTGTATCTGCATCTATAATAAAAATCTTGGATTACATGCACTTTGTCACCTGACCTGTTGTATTTTTGCCACAATTTTTATTAAAACTTTCTACTGTAATTTTTAGTGTGCACATTTATAATGGATAATACTTTTGTAGGCTTGTCATAGTCTGATCACCACTGGCATGTAGTTGTCATTATGTTAGTGTGAAAAAATGTCCATTGGCAGTTACCAATATTTGTGTGGATATCAAATTTATAATGGAATTGTAAAAATAAGGCCAGAAGATGTAACTTAAAATTGTAGCTGGAATACACCTGAATGCTCTGGTCCAATAATCTCCAGCCCTCTAACTGTGCTTTACCTGAAGACTGTACTTGCTCTTACTTCCAAGGTGCACCATCATGGGAGACTTACTATTAATAAATTGAAACCTTGGAAATTCTGTAAAGGTGGTGGCACAACACCTTGTCTGAAGAGTTTTCTTTAAAATAAATAGGGACAATCACTTCGGAATGGTCCATTTTATAAAAATAACAAATTACTGCCACAGATACATTATTTTGAAGATATATCCTTTATGGTTTTGTTTTAATTTGCCAATATCATTTTGAAGCTGCAAGAATTGACTGCAGGTGATGGAAATGTCAGATTGGGCAACAACAAGTCATAAGCTGAAAATCTGATACTGTTGGAGCAGTGTAAAAGGGAGTTGTAATCTGCATGTCTTTGGAGGAATGTTTTATATGTTTGGAGGGGTGTCTTATATGATTTTAAGTGCCATTTCATTTCCTTTGGAATGATGTCTATCTACTTCATAAAACTTACTCAAAACATCCCTTTTTTCCTGTCAATTGTCACATTTTCAAAGTTTTTCCTGATCTCACACAGAAACTAATTTTAATTAATTCACACTGCTTCCTAAGTACTGTAGTGGTGAGATGTTTTCTATCTTGAAAGGACTATTTGCATTTGTAAACAGTGGTTTCTTTTAGATTCTAATTTTGCATTTGGTAATTGAGTGTTTATGCCAATGCTTTATACTGACTGTAAATAATTTATTTTCTATTCTTTGTGCTTTTAAATAAATAAAGAAGGCATGTAAGCTTGTATGACAGCTGACATTTGTAACATGTTGAAAGCAGGCACAGATAATGACTTGCAAATATTGGTTTAAAAAGTGCATATGATGATGAGAATTGATGTGTTTTGATACTTTGAAATTAGTATCATTAATTGCTAAAGTCGGTGTGTTAATTTTTTTTAGAAGATTCATAGGATTAAAGAGTAAATCAAAGCAAGTAGGGAAGAGATAGGAGATAGCAATTCAATTGTACTGTGGAAAATGTCCATTAATGGGGTCTGAGGGATAAAAGTAGAATTGCTACTGGAAGCTTGTTATCAGGAATGCAGCCAGCACTACTCTCATTATATACTGGCTGCACACTTGCATGAGATACTGCCTGTCACAAGCAAGCTGATAAGAGGGTGGAATCTTTTTCTGTTCATAAAATGTATCAAAACGGTGATAGGGCATAAACAAGGCATTGTGGGTGCAGTCTATGATATCTGGCAATGTGGAGAAGCCTGTCCCTGCTTCCCTCTATAAGGAAAAAGTTGTTTGTGTTCCTCCTTATGTTGTAATTTCTCTATTACAATGAGTAACAAACTGGGAGATGTCACTGATGTTGCCTATCTATTCTGAAAAGAGCCTGTTACATTAAAGCTAAAGGCCTTTGCAGACATAATGTGATAATATATGTTTCTGTAGAATGTTTTAAGATTTTATTTTCCAGTTAGTCAGTTTGTCTCGGAAACGTTCAGCTCAGATGCTGGACAGCACGATAATTACTCATTTTAGCCTGTGTAAGATTAATGGACTGTTGTTTATAAATGGAGATTTCCCCTGGGTTTTAATTAAAGAAATGGGAAGAGCTAGGTTTGTAGCAAGGAAACAGCTTTGTGTTTTCAGTTTGAGTTCAGTTGCTGACTGGAGCTGCTTCTCTCTGGAAGCTCCAAGGCTATTAACCCAAGTTAAAACGAATATATACCTGATTGTTAACTATATTTAGAAACATAGAATCCCTACATTGCAGAAGAAGGCCATTTAGCCCATCGAGACTGCACTGACAACAATCCCACTCGGGTCCCATCCCCATAACTCCACGTATTTACCCTGCTAATTCCCCAAATTTATACGTCTTGGGACACTAAGGGGCAATTTTATCATGGCCAATGTGACCTGCACATCTTTAGACATCTTTTTAAGTGGGTTTTATGTCTATAGACAGAATGTAGTTTATTTGGAACTGGAATAGTGATAAGTTAGAAATTAGAGTTGTTTCTTTTCATGTTTAAAGATTGTTCAACTGTCCAGAGTTAAACTGCCTCATTTTGTTAAAAGTTCTGCTTAACCTGTGTTGGGAGCTTGTTTTGATAAAGGATCCCTAATTTGTCAGTGAAATTACTCCTGGAGAGAAGCATCCTTTCCTCACATTTATGCCAAAATAGAAAAATTGTTGGGATCTAGTCTGGCTTCATAATATACCTTGGGGGTTCTGGCCTGAGACCCTAACAATTGGCAGTGCACTTATTCAAGGCTCTAGTTTTGACTGCAATACATGACATTACTTGGTGGTAGCCTCTTTCATGAAATAGAACTGCTGACGATGGTGGATGTGTTCACTGAAGACCTGTGTATTTATGGCTTCCTGTGCAGGCCCCTTGTCGTCGTCATCCTCCTCCTCCTCTTCCCAGTTGTGTTTGCTGCCTCCTGGCCATGCATTCTTATCCACCAGTCAAAATGGCACTATTACCAGATCATCCAAGACTGGGAAATGTTCTGTTTCCCAATTGTTATGAACTTTGCCTTTTAATTATTAATAATATCACAGACTATTGTGTGGAAATAAAGTATGACTTTAAAATCTGGATTGAATTATGTCGCGCACACCTTGGTCTAATTATCCCCTTCCTTTAACCCCAGCTAACATGAAGACCTCCCATGAGAAACTGGGATATCAGTTAGTGTATTGCGCTCATTGTCACAATGCTCAAATTCAGAATAATGCTTAGGAATTTAAAACAAAAACATGGCCAAGAATTCCGGTTGTAGTCTTGTGTAAAATAAAAATACTATAGCAGTTTTCTGGACCAGTTGTTGCATACCAATTGATGTTAAGTACATACATACTCCTCATCATTTACTGCTAGGGGGGGTGCGGTTTAAGATGGAGGAGAAAGGTCAAAATCGAAAGTTGCTGAACTCACTGACCAACTGGAAGTTGAGATGTTGCTCCTCCATCTTGCGCCGTGCTTCACTGGAGCATTGCAGCAGACCAAGGGTGGACATGTGGGTGTGAGAGCAAGCTGCTGAATTAAAATGACATGCAACAGGAAGGTTGCAGGTATGCTTGTGGACTGCGCAAAGCCATGATCTTATTGAATGACGGTGCAGGCTCAAAGGGCTGAATGGCCTACTGCTGCACCTAAGTCTATGTTCTTTGGTTTCTTGGATTAAAAACTTTCACAAAGCTGTTATTAAAAAGGCAGACCGAAAGGCCCTCCTTTTTAAAAAAAGTTTATTTATTAGTGTCACAAGTAGGCTTACATTAACACCGCAATGAAGTTACTGTGAAAATCCCCTAGTCACCACACTCCAGCGCCTGTTCGGGTAACTGAGGGAGAATTTGCAATCCACCTACCCAGCACGTCTTTTGGATTGTGGGAGGAAACCGGAGCACCCGGAGGAAACCCGTGCAGACTCCACTCAGACAGGATCCAAGCCGGCAATCGAACCTGGGTCCCTGGCGCTGTGAGGCAGCAGTGCTAACTACTGTGCTACCGTGCCTATGTTAGGTGTCAGTGCATCCAGAGATGCACTTCATTTATATTTCAGGTCCTTCCAGACAGAGCAAGTACTGAAACATAATTTTGTGTAAGTCAGGCCCCTGAAATCGAGTTGTAAGTTTCATAAATAGCTATTCATGAAGATGGCTAAGAGGACAATAAACATGTGCTTTCTTGAGTAATAGACATTTGAAGCCTTTTAGTGTTATGTTGCTTTCTTGTGTCCTGAATAGTTTGTAAAGACGCACAACAAATAATCCATAAAACACTGAAGTAACCTGGTCTGAAAGCAGACATTTGGTAAATATAAATATGTTAATGGAATGACATGTTTAATAGGCATTGAGCAAATTAAGAGTTTTGATATCTGCAATGAGTAATATAAGTACCTAATCAAGGTGTTTGAGAATCCATTAGTGTTAGGTTTTAGTAACATGAATCCTAAAATTAGATTACAGTTTTGGCTATTCTTGCAAAAGTACTGGTTCAATGGAATTCATTTATAATAGCTTGATCAGAATTTGAATGGGATAATGTAATCATAGAGTTCAGATTACTTTATTGCTCAAGCTCAATATTGAACCTTATGATCACCTGCACACCTCGTAATTACTTTCTCAGTGTCTATAGTGTTTGCAATCCATCTGGTCGGACAATGTACTGAACATGAATAAGGCAACATGTTTATTTTGTTTGCAACATTGTACTTTCAGCTCTTGTAATTTTGACTAAATTGAACTAATGTAAACACTTTTTTTCCTTCACTTTTCCTTTCCTGTGTAACTCATGCTGATGAATGGCGTCATGGGTGTTGGCCGCCCTTGATGACCTTGCCCAAGTGGTTATTCCTTGTTTAAACTAAATAATGAGTGTATTACAATCGCCTGACAATCAAACTTAATCTTGCCCTCAGCTGATATCAGTGTCCCCTCTTCAGTAGGTATTATTCAAAAGGAAGATAATGGACTGCAAAGCATTTTGACACTTACTGAGGCTGAGAAAGCTACCGAATAAGTGCAATTTTTTTCTTACTTTATACCAGTTGGATCTGTCATCAATTATGCCACAGCTGAGATTCCATCACGCTGTACAATTTAGGGATTGAAACTTGGAACCTCTTGGCCTATACCTCAATACCACACTAGAAAATCTGCTTACCCACTGAACTATTAGGGTGCACATCTTTCCATACGAATCACCAACAAAGCTGCGTATGTCCTTATTTTAATTGAATTACTTTTTTTTAATGCAATGTGAGCACACTGCTGAAAATGCCTGTATTTGTTGCCCAACCCTAATTGCCCTTGAATTAAGTGGCTTGCTAGACTATTTCTGACCAATGGGTAACCATATTGCTATGGGCCTGGAGTTGCATGTAGACTGGATAAGAATCACAGACTTCTGTCAGATTGCCTTCCCTAAAAGACATTGACCCAGATGAGCTTTTATGACAATTGATGACCGTTGTCATGGTCACCATTACTGAGACTTGTCTTTTAAAGTCTAGAATTATTACTTGAATTTAAATTCTACGAGCCGCCAAGGTGAGATATGAATCGATGTTCCCAGAACATGAACGTGAGCCTCTGGATTACCAGTCCAGTGATATTATAACCCCCCCCCCCCCCCCCTTATCTAAATATCATTGATTCACTGTGAACTAAAACGCCTGTGTTGCTGTGCAGTTTTTACAGTTCCATTGTAATACGAGTATTTTTAGGTTGCTGCATTAGTCAAAATCATATAACACAGGGATTCTCAAACCAGGATTTGTGACCACCTAGAGAGCCTCAAAAGATTTGCAGGTTTGCACCAATGTTTAGGCAAAAGTTGCCTGCTCTCCTGTAGATGTTAATTGACCTGTTTTGCAGTAGGTGTATTATTACGTAATTTGCCTTTTTAAAGAGGATGCTTTGATAGATCATGGTGAATTGTGCTGCATTAATTCCCAATCCTATGAAGGAGCTGTGTGATGTGTAGATAGAGCTATTTCAGCAGGAACAAGATTAATTTACAAAGAACAGGAAAAATAATTGTAAATGCATACTATGGCTACCAGACATGAATAACTTGATTCAAACATCAGTATTTTAAAAAACGAGTGATTTTGTGCTGAAGTGGCGATATTGTACATTAGAACTGTCCATGGAATCTTTGAGGCCCTCAGACATAAAATTGTCAATCATGAAATATATAAAGTCAAACAACACTTTGCTTTTTGCATTTGTATGATTAATCAGAAGCGAAGAGGTTGAGAACCCCTACTATAATATATGATCTCAGTATTGTAAAATGTGGAATTTCTACGAAGGGGTTAATTTATAAGCTTAATATGCAATTGATGTCAATAGAAAATATTTCAGGAGTTTTAGTTCATTTATAAAATGTTCATCAAGTAGTAATGTTTACTGCATTTGTACTTTTTAAAATAATTGGAGTCAGCTGAGATGTAATCTGCATGAACAGATTGAAATTTGCTGTTATGATTTTTTTCAGTGTCTGCACTGCGGATGCACTGCTCCGGTTTCCTGACCAATGTCTGACAGTGATTTGGCTTTGTTTAGCTTTTCAATTTACAATCTAGGCAATGATTTGAGTGAGCGAGAGGAGAAGAAAATGCAAGAACTGCTTGACCTTTTGGGCAGAAATGGAGGAGGCAGTGGTATGGTGGTAATGTCACTGGACTAATATCTCATATATGCTAGTGCTGTGGGGGCACTAGTTTGAATCCCACCACAACAGGTGGTGGAAAATAAATTCAGTTAACAAACCTGGGATCAAAAAGCTAGTCTTGATAATAGTGACCATGAATCATCATTATTGTAAAAACCCATCTGATTCACTGATGTCCACTTGACTCATGACCCACAGCAATGTGGTTGACCCTTAATGTCCTTTTGAAATGGTCTACCAACTTCAGTTGTATCAAACTGCTATGAAGATTAAAAGCATCGACCTAGGCATGGAAATGAAAATGGCAAACCCAACCCTGTCGACCCTGCAATTACATTTGAGGGCTTGTGCCAGAATTGGGAGAGTTGTCCCACAGACTAGTTAAGCAACAACCTGACATAACCATACTCCCCTGTGCCAGACACCATCTTCACCAGTAGAGAAGACAGCACAGTTGTATACAGCCAAGCGTTGTCCTGAGAGTCCTCAACATTGATTCTGGATTCCACGAAGTCTCATGTATGCTAACGCAACCATCTTTAGCAACTTCATCAATTATCTTCACTTCATCATAAGGTCAGAAGAAGGAATGTTGGTTGATGTTGTTTGTTGCATTATGTTTATCATTTGTGACTTTGCAGACAATGAAGCAGTCCATGTCCGTATTGCAACATGACTTGAACAGCAATTCGGGCTTGAACCGATAAATAGCAAGTAATACCTGTGCCACACAAATTCCAGGCAATGTTCATCTCCAACAAAAGAGAATCTAACTATTTTCCCCCTGACATTCAAAGATCTTACGATCATTGAATCCCCTACTATCAACATCTTGGGGGTTTCTGTTGAACAGGGTTGTTTTCTTTGCAGCAGAGATGGCTGAGGGGGGGACCTGATTGAGTGTATAAGATTGAGGGGTGTGGATAGGAAGCAGCTGTTCCCCTTAGTTGAAGGGTCAATAATGAGCGGACATAATTTTAAGGTGAGGGGCAGCACGGTGGCACAGTGGTTAGCACTGCTGTCTCACAGCACGTGGGACCCGGATTCGATTCCCGGCTTGGGTTACTGTCTGCGTGGAGTTTGCATGCTGATTAGGTGCATTGACCTGAACAGGCGCTGGAGTGTGGCGACTAGGAGAATTTCACAGTAACTTCATTGCAGTGTTAATGTAAGCCTTACTTGTGACTAATAAATAAACTTTACTTTAAAACTTTAAGGAGGTTTAGGAGGGGTCTGAGGAAAAAGCTCTTCATCCTGAGGGTGGTGGGAGACTGGCATGCACTGCCTGGGCGGATAGTGAAGGCAGGAAGCCTCACAACCACGAAGAAGTATGTGGGTGAGCACTTGGAATGTTATAACATTCAAGGTTATGGGCCAAGTGCTGGAAAGTGGGATTAGTAGACTTTGGGTAGTTTTGTCAGTACAGACTCTGCCGTGGGGCCTCTTATCTACTGTATGACTCCTGAAGAACTGGACCAGGCGCACACATACTGGCTACAAGGGCAAGTCAGAGGTTGGGAGTTCTGTGGCAAGTAACACACTTGCTTACTCCCCAAAGCCTGTCCACTTTCTACATAGCACAAATCAGGAGTGTGAAGGAATACTCTCCACTTGTCTGGATGAGCGCAGCTCCAACAACACTTGAGCTTGATACCATCCAGGGCAAAACATCCCACTTGATTACCAACATCTTGAACCTACATTCTTTCCACCAATGCACAGTGGTGTGAACCATCTACAGGCTGCACTGCATAAACTCTCCATGGTACCTTCAACAGCACCTTCCAAACCTGCACTCTCTATCATCTAGAAGGACAAGGCAGCAGATGCATGGGAACACCACCACAGGTTCCCCTCCAAGCCACTCACCATTCTGACTTGAAATTTTTATCATCGTTCCTTCACTGTCACTGGGTCAAAATCCTGGAACTCCCTGCACTGTGGGTGTACCTACACCACGTGGACGCCAGTGGTTCAGGAAAACAGCTCATCACCACCTTCTCAAAGGCAGTTGAGGATGGGCATCATACAATGTCACAAGTAGCCTTACATTATCACTGCAATGAAATTACGGTGAAAATCCCCTAATCGTCATACTCCGGCACTTGTTCAGTTACACTGGGAGAACTTTAGCATAACCAATGCACCTAATCAGCATCTAATCTTTCTAACTGTGGGAAGAAACCGGAGCACCCAGAAGAAACCCACGCAGATACTGGGAGAACGTGCAGACTCTGCACAGTGACCCAAGCCAGGAATCGAACCCAGGTGCTTGACACTGAGGTGCGGTGCTAACCACTGTGCCACCATGCTGCCCACCTATGCTGGCCTAGCCAGCAACATCCACATCCTGTAAATGATAATTTAAAAAGTTAATATTTTCAGTTCTACTTGGATTTGTGAGGATTTTGCTACCGATTTGGGAGGTTTATTCCAAGAACCTTTGCTCACTGATCTTGTAAAATTCACTTTGTTGGTTTGCAAACCAAGGTGCAGTAGTTATGGTACTTTGAGTAATCTTAAGAACTGAACTTATCCAGAGAGCCCGAGTTCAAACTGCATGGTACAGCTTGAGAACTTAAAAAGATTTTTAAAGTTTGGAAATTAAAAAAATTGGTATTAGTAAAAGTTCCTATGCAACTTTTGGATTGTTGTAAAAAGCCAACTGTTCCACTAATCATTTAGGGAATGCACCTCCTTGCCCAAATTGACCTATGCCTGATTCTATTCCCACGATAATTCTTAATTGCCCTCTGAAATGGCCTAGCAAGCCACTGAGTTGTACAGAGCAATTGGAATTGGGTAGAGCACCAACATTGACGAGATTTTTTAAAAAAGCTGCCTAGTCTGGATTCAGGAATCTCCTTCAGCACTAGGTTGAAATGCCCTATTTGATTTCAAAGTGACCTTTAAAAACAGATATGGACGGCAATCTAAAATCCCCAGAGTTGAACTGCCTTCCATCTTTTAAAAGTACTCCAAAAACTCTCCATTATTTTCAGCCAGAAAATGTGATGTGTTTTGGCTGATTCTTATGATTGAAAAAAGACGAGCTCTGTTTAATGAAATGCTAACAATTTTGGTATTTGAGCGAATTTTTGATTGAATTCAAATTGTTGAATTTTTTTTTAAAAAATGAGTTAATTTATGCAAACACCAAAGATCGAACTTGCCTGCTACTTGTCACTGAAGCACTCCTCCATTGCTGATTTCTCTTTTCGTTCTGACATGGGAAAGCATTTATGCCAATCCCTTCCCTAAAACACCACTGCTAATCAATGTTGTCGTAAACATTGTGGTAGTTACTGGGTTTTCTGTAGCTCTATTTTATTTACGTGGTGGTTATTGCATGCTACTTAAATTTCAAGTAGCTGGATCTACTGGTGTTTGTGTGCATCACGTAGGAGCACACACATTTTAGCTTTTTTAACAGCTTTTTTGTTGAGAAGGCACTTCTTTGAGGTACTTTTATTTTCCGATGCTGATTTATAGAATTTCCAAATAATTCGAGTTAGGGTGTTTGCATTTCACACCTGACCCTTTCTCACTTTTAGTGAAATTTGACTGAGTACAGTAGCATAAAATATAATGTGCTATTTCGGGATTAAAAAGTAAAGTAGAATCTTGATATTTTTCCATTTTAGAAGCTTCAGCTGTTATATTTACAACTTTTCTCTGGGGAAAGGGGGTGGGGAGTTATCTATTGAGGAATAACAAACGTTGTGGAATGTAGACTTTTATTCTTAGTAGCTACTTGAACCCATCGAAAGTGGTTATTCAAAGTACCAGGCTGTTATAGGATAGCATCATAGAATCCCTGCAGTGCAGAAGAGATCGTTCAGCTCATCATGTCTGCACCGACTCTGACAGAGTATCTTACCCAGTCCTCTCCCCCGCCCTATCCCCGTAACCCCACGCATCCACCTAACCTACACATCTTTGGACACTAAGAGACAATTTAGCATGGCCAATCCACCTTTGAACATCTGTAGATTGTGGGAGGAAAATGGAGCACCCGGAGGAAACCCATGCAGACACTGGAAGAATCCACACAGTCACCCAAGACTGGAATTGAAATGGGTTCCTGAAGCTTTGGGGCAGCACTGTGTCACCATGCTGTCGGTCTTGTGCAATGAAAGGTTAATATAAGCTGTAAATGTGGACACATCCAACAGAGTTGATCATTTAACTTGCTGCTACAGCTTTCACTCCTATGCACAGGGCTAAGTTTGATTGTGAATGATCTCCAATGGTAGAGAATCACAGATTATCCATTTAAAAAAAACTTTATTTACAAAGCTTTATATTGTACATTTCAAAGCACTTTACCATGAATAACTTTTTAGAATGAAATGCCTGTTATGTAGGCAAACCAAAGCAGTTATTTTGTGCACTGCACAATCGCCATAACCAGTCATTTATCTCACTACTGTTTATCAGCTTTTTGGTGTTATTTGAGGAAGGAATATTGGTTATCAGGGGAGCTCCTTGCTCTCTCCTGAATCGCAGAATCAGGTCTTTATACTAAACAGGCTTCTGTCTAATGCCTCAAATTAAATATACCAATCTTTCATACATCATTGTATTGGTAAGACTAGATTGTGTTGAAGTTCTGGAGTGAGTCTTCTTCCTTAGAAGCAAGAGTACTGCAATTCAGTTGTTATGATATGATTTTGCAGGTTTCTATTTCCTGTACATATTAAGTAGGAAATTCTTGACTGGATGGAATCATTGTCTGAATCAAGTTGCTTGCTCTGTACGAAAGAATAGCGCTGTGTTCATTCCATCTTGCTGACCAGCTCATTTAAGCCACTGCTGGAGTGGTAATCTTTAAACGAGTGGTTCCTTGCAGAATCAGTGATTTTCTTTTATAAATTTTATTTGACTTCAAATGGCTATTCAATAAACAGTAGACAGTTTACTTTGTAGCCTGTTTCATTCGCAGATTTTGTTTTTTTTATCAGTTTGTTGCATTATTGCTCTCTCTATCCTGCACCATAGTTCTCTGTTGCTGGGTAGCTCTCTTGTGTATCTGAAATTCCATGATGTATTATGATCCCTGTTGCCATTACAGTAACAAACAAAGCAGCTGAGTGGGGAAGACGCTTCTAATGGCTGTTCAAAAAATGAGCCTGTTTTCACTTGCGTGTGAAACCAACATAATTTTAATGTAAAACTTCTTCAAACACATGCTTTATCACAAGAAATGTAATGGGGAATTGTAGGATATAGGTCATGGTTTCTGGTTATTATTACAATTTATAGTGCTGAGCAGCCCATTAACTATAGTCACAAACAAGTTACATTTATTTATTTGCAGTTTTGTCTCCTGTTGGTAAATGCGTAGCCAGCATTTCATTGGGATATGTTCCATTCAATGAGGCATGGGCTAGCAAAACAGTAATACCATGTCACTGATCTTAGTTGATTAAAATCTAGACAGATTTTTGGTATGGCTTAATATAACAAAACTTTTTTAAATTGCTCATAAATTTGTAACCAATTTTTTCAGTGTTCTAAAACACATTACTTCCTCCCTTGTCATTGGAGCTTTAGTGGCTCAACTTTAGATATATTTTTTATAAAAAACTTTCACAAATATACTTTTTGGTTTTGGTGACTGATTCTGATAAGAGGTACAATTGAAACAGAAGAGTCAGGTGATCATATTTTTATTAACTCTTGAATTTGATGTGGAAAGTTGAACATTTACTAATAAGACATTCAGAGAGGAAAATAACTACACTGTCAAATCTCAAACTGGGTGAAAGAGTGATAGTAGCAAACAGTCAAGATTGACAAATTTTACTATTAAATCTGCAATGAACTGTTTAATCCCACCTGGTAAAAATGTATTAGCACATGTATGAAGCAATGTCTTGAATACAATCATCGTTTAGGATCGAATTTTTTAGATGAGGGTTTCCCACTCTGCTACCCAAAGAGTTGGTGGGGAACACATTCCTGCTGACCATGATAGCCCTGCAGCTATTTAATGTTCCATGGAGTGTTAATTGGTTAGAGATGGGGCTTCCAACAATGGAAGTCCCATCTGAGAATTGCCTGGCAGTCCAGTAGTCCCAGCAGCTGCAGTGGCCAGGACTTGAGACTACAAGTAATCCCCAAAGCTCAAGTCCCAGTGTCCAGGATCAAGACTTGCAGTCTGTTAAGTGTGGAGGTGTCTCACTGCAGGGATGGAGATGAGGCCCTGAGAAGTGGAAAGGGGGGAAGGGAGCATCTATGTTGGGTTTGGAGGGGTGGGGGGGCAGGCTTGATGGTGTGGTGGGCCCTTGAAAAAGGAATCCCCCTCCTTCCAGTCCGACACCTGAGCTGGATGACCTGCCAGGCTTCCACTCTTCCATAAACTCCTCCCCCAGCTTCAAAACTCAAGTGGGGTGAAGGTGTGTCCTAGACCTAGTCTCCCAGGACCATTTGGATCTACCCTGCTGAAAAATTCCCAATTCTACTTTCCACTTGTATTTTAATGATTTTGACTACCGTCTGGCTAGAATTCCTTTGTACACTGATCACTCTGTACAGAGACAATTGAGATTAGATGTTACTGATTGGGCAATTTGTGTATGCATATATAAAATGCCGCCTTGTCATACTGTTGTAAAAGACATTATACAGGCTTTAATTAAATTTTAAGTTTGAGTATCCTGGAACCCAAGTATTTACATAAACAAAAGCAAATTACTGCGGATGCTGGAATCTGAAACCAAAAGAGAAAATGCTGGAAAAGTTCAGCAGGTCTGGCAGCATCTGTATGGAGGGAAAAGAGCTGACATTTCGAGTCCAGATGACCCTTTGTTAAAGCTCTATTTATAGTAAGGAATCATCTAATGATGCTTCAGAGTCAATGATCTTCTTTAAAGAAAATTCATCAGGATGATCTAAAATTGTAGGCATGTTCAGAACCATTGGTTGAAAGTTGTGCTTAAAATTGCACTGGTTAGGTTACAGTTCAAGTTTCTATTAAAATGTGTTTGTATAATCAAAAACTTGTAATTTTCCATGAACCAGAACAATGGGTTATTGTAATAGAATATAGTTTTTTTGCAGATATTCCTCTATTTCACAGCATTAACTTGATGCAGTTACATTGGTACAGCTGAAATAAGTTTGTTAAAGAAAACATTTTAAATAGATGTCTAGTGTTCTACTGTGAGTAACCTGATTTTTAAATCACTTAAAATAACTATCTGAACTATTTACTAGTCAATAGTGCACTAGTCAGTTTCTGAGTCACTTGAATATTTAAAGTGTTTTAATGTGCCTAGTAATGTGTGCACTTAAGAAAATAAGCTCAATTTGAAGACCTTTCATCAGCACTCAGAAATGTGCCCTCTTTATGTTTTCATCTGTGGCTGGATTGAATTTCAGAAAATCGGTTTTAATTTTAGAAACTCATTCATGCTTGAGGTAATATGTTTAAGATTACCTGATCTTTCTTTCACATTGTTTGAGCTGATTTTGCCCAGATTGCGCTGATAAAACTAGTGAAACCATGTGTGTTTTTAAAAGTTTAAACCATTAAAATGAAGTTTTTGCTGGAGTTGTTGTGTTTAAGTCATACCCCACTCATATGACTTACTATCAAAATTGAATTTATATAAATCTCGCTAATAGTTTCAAAGCTGTGATTGTAGGAAAATTTAAGCGCTATTCATGACCATTAGCGATTTTATTGAAATGTGTTTGAGATCGATGGAAGAGAAAAGAAAACACTTAGTTTATGCTTTTGTGTGATTCAGTTGCTGTACAACATGCATTTACAACCTTAAGAATTTGACCAGGACCTTCCTAAAGTCAGGGCAAGGTCCATACAGACCATCACAGCACAAAATTAATTTCTAGCTTGTACAGACAGTAGTTACAGCCAAATTTAGAACAGTTGACCGAAATGCTAGCGACTGCAGCTGTTTATTTTTGCCATGCATTATCAAGAGCTTTGGAGAATCTGGCATAACTACTTGGTCCTATTGGTGATCTTAGCTGGTTACGAGGTTGTCTCTGACAAAACCCTTGCTGTTTCCTCATCTTCTAAGTAAATTGAATATAAGAATCAAAATGTGATATCTATAACAATTTGAATGGTGATGTTTGCTAAAACATTGATCTATATTTTTATTGTATCAACAGTATTCTGACTAATAGCTAGCTGACTAATAGTTAGCATACAGAGGGATCTAGGCATGCAGATCCACAGTTCCCTGAAAGTGGCAACTCAGGTGGTCAAGAAGGCGTACGGCATGCTGGCCTTCATTGGTCAGGGCGTTGAGTATAGGAATTGGAAAATCATGTTGCAGCTGTGGTTCGGCAGCATTTGGAGTATCCTGGTCGCCACACTACCGAAGGATGTTGATACATTGGAAAGGGCGCAGAAGAGATTTACCAGGATGCTGCCTGGTTTGGAGGATGTGGACTATGAAGAAAGGTTGAACAAACTTGGATTGTTTTCATTGGAGCGTCGGAGGATGAAGGAGGACCTGATAGAGGTTTACAAGATTATTACAGGTTTGGAGAGAGTGGATAGTCAGGGTCTTTTTCCCAGGGTCGAAGGGTCAATTACTTGGAGGCATAGGTGGAAAGTTTTTAAAAGAGATGTCAGGGGCAAGTTTTTCAGAGGATGGTGAGTGCCTCGAATGTGCTGCTGGAGGAGGTAGTGGAAGCAGATTCTACAACAACATTCAAGTGGCATCTAGATAGATACATGAATAGGCAGGGAATAGAGGGACATGGACCACGTAGAGGCAAGAAAATATTAGATTCGAGAGGCATCTGTGTCAGCACAGACTTAATGGGATGAAGGGCCTGTTCCTGTGCTGTACTGTTTGCTCTAGCTACGATTTGATGTCCTGAAAGGTGACTAATGCTTTAGAACCTCAATAGTGAGAGGAGACATTCAGGAGTGAAGAAAATTAGTCTGAAATTGGCTGTTAAAATTTTAATCTACTAATACTGGAGCTTCCATGTCACAGGTGCAACATTTATTTTTGTAACTATGCATTGGGAGTAGCACTGTGTAGCAGTAGAACTGCATCTTCCATGCATCACATTAACTATAATGATACATTAGTGAATATAAGGGTGGTATGACAGTCTTACAGTTTAGTTGTTGAATACCTTGATCTGCATGCCCTCTTGTAATTCACAAATGGAGAGAATATGACAAATATAGATTAAATTTGAAGAGGGACCCCCATTAGCTACATGAAGAACAATGGTCTTTGTGGTAGAAATACTAGTGTGATTGTGAAAACACATTCTTCACAAGTATTGCATCCCCGAAACCAGCTCAGTTGTCAACCAAGGAAATAAGGAAGGATTCCCTTTAATATACCATGATGTCAGGATGGTGACTTGTTGATTGTACTTTTTTCTATTGTGGCCACTTTGGTCTGTTGCATAATTTGAATTTCTGTTGCTATATCTCTTGGAATACCTTCGCTAATTCGGTCTCCTACTTGTTTGGTGTTTGTTTTGTACAGTCAAGTGCACTACCATTCCAGTATTAAGAGCTTGAAGACCACATTGAAAGTAGTTGGATTTTATCAGTGGCCTCATTTTCTCAAACTTTCTAAATTTACCTTTTTTCTTCATATACATAGGGCTTTATATAATGAACCCACTGCTATGGCAAGCAACACTCTTGAAGGCTTCCATGAAGTGAATTTAGCTTCACCTTCCTCTCCAGATTACTCTGAACTGGCTCAACTAGAGACTACAGAAACTGCCACATCAGGACTCTCTTATCACCCTCACTCACTAGTGAGCTCATCCCCAGTTCAAACCAGTACCCTGATTGCTGTAGACCTTCCAACACAACCAATTTATCCATCCTCTCAACATCTCAGCAGTGGAGAATCAAAAAATGTCAGGTATGTATAACTTCCAGGTTTAATTGTTAGCTTTTACTATGCTGCTGAATTGTTTTTTCGTAAAATCTATGATATTCTTGTTGAGAAAGCATAGGTTTAGGAGGAATAAGGGTGTTTTCTTTAGAATTAGAACTTAACCTTTATTTTGGCTATTTCCTTTTTAGCAGGTACAGTATCTGTTTAGTTTCAATGTCACACATTGATCTTCAATTTTAATGTTATTCTGGACCACTAGTAAAAGGTAACATTTGGCAAGCTTTAATAATGGGTAACTTAGTAAAGTGAAAGTGCAACTAAGACAGAAAGTCCCAGGAATGATCCCATAGGATGACCATAAATTTGACTAGTTGACTTTTAGTATCCTTCAGCAATAGAGAAGAAATGCCAGCTGGTTTCCCACTTTGGATTCTTATCTATCAGCAATCACTTCTATGCATAGCAGGTGAGGACTAGGTGATATTTGGTTGTGATATCCCCGATGGTAAATATAGCCTTGCCTCTAATTGCAAGCATATCGATTAAAATACATTTGTGTGAGGTACCAGATGGCCTTTATGGATCTATACCTTCGTCAATGTCAGTACCTTCAAAAGAAGAGCAGAGAAATTTGGTTTTTAAAAAAAATGGCAATTTGCTGAATAAGTGACATCCCTTTCAGGTCTCCTAAATACTTAGATTCATTACTGCTATAACTGTGCATTGCAAGTGCCTTTCATGCTGTTTTCAAAAGTCCAGGTGCATTAACTTTCTGCATTGTTGGTTTTCATTGCAGGAAGTTCTTTTGGTTCTGACTTTCACATCATCTTGCGTCATCTTAACTATGTTTGCCTATTCGAGACTTGACATTTAGAACATAGACATAGAACAGTACAGCACAGAACAGGCCCTTCGGCCCACGATGTTGTGCCGAGCTTTATCTGAAACCAAGATCAAGCTATCCCACTCCCTATCATCCTGGTGTGCTCCATGTGCCTATCCAATAACCGCTTAAATGTTCCTAAAGTGTGTGACTCCACTATCACTGCAGGCAGTCCATTCCACACCCCAACCACTCTCTGCGTAAAGAACCTACCTCTGATATCCTTCCTGTATCTCCCACCACGAACCCTATAGTTATGCCCCCTTATAATAGCTCCATCCACCCGAGGAAATAGTCTTTGAACGTTCACTCTATCTATCCCCTTCATCATTTTATAAACCTCTATTAAGTCTCCCCTCAGCCACCTCCGCTCCAGAGAGAACAGCCCTAGCTCCCTCAACCTTTCCTCATAAGACCTACCCTCCAAACCAGGCAGCATCCTGGTAAATCTCCTCTGCACTCTTTCCAGCGCTTCCACATCCTTCTTATAGTGAGGTGACCAGAACTGCACACAATATTCCAAATGTGGCCTCACCAAGGTCCTGTACAGTTGCAGCATAACCCCACGGCTCTTAAACTCCAACCCCCTGTTAATAAAAGCTAACACACTATAGGCCTTCTTCACAGCTCTATCCACTTGAGTGGCAACCTTTAGAGATCTGTGGATATGAACCCCAAGATCTCTCTGTTCCTCCACAGTCTTCAGAACCCTACCTTTGACCCTGTAATCCACATTTAAATTAGTCCTACCAAAATGAATCACCTCACATTTATCAGGGTTAAACTCCATTTGCCATTTTTCAGCGCAGCTTTGCATCCTATCTATGTCTCTTTGCAGCCTACAACAGCCCTCCACCTCATCCACTACTCCACCAATCTTGGTGTCATCAGCAAATTTACTGATCCACCCTTCAGCCCCCTCCTCTAAGTCATTAATAAAAATCACAAAGAGCAGAGGACCAAGCACTGATCCCTGCGGCACTCCGCTAGCAACCTGCCTCCAATCCGAAAATTTTCCATCGACCACCACCCTCTGTCTTCGATCAGACAGCCAGTTACCTATCCAATCAGCCAACTTTCCCTCTATCTCACACCTCCTCACTTTCATCATAAGCCGACCATGGGGGACCTTATCAAACGCCTTACTAAAACCCTTGTATATGACATCAACTGCCCTACCTTCATCAACACACTTAGTTACCTCCTCAAAAAATTCAATCAAATTTGTGAGGCACGACTTGCCCTTCACGAATCCGTGCTGACTATCCCGGATTAATCCGCATCTTTCTAAATGGTCATAAATCCCATCTCTAAGGACCTTTTCCATCAATTTACCAACCACCGAAGTAAGACTAACCAGTCTATAATTACCAGGGTCATTTCTATTCCCTTTCTTAAACAGAGGAACAACATTCGCCATTCTCCAGTCCTCTGGCACCATCCCCGTGGACAGCGAGGACCCAAAGATCAAAGCCAAAGGCTCTGCAATCTCATCCCTTGCCTCCCAAAGAATCCTAGGATACATTTCATCAGGCCCAGGGGACTTATCGACCTTCAGTTTATTCAAAACTGCCAGGACATCCTCCCTCCGAACATCTATTTCCTCCAGCCTATTAGCCTGTAACACCTTCTCTTCCTCAAAAACATGGCCCCTCTCCTTGGTGAACACTGAAGAAAAGTATTCATTCATCACCTCGCCTATCTCTACTGACTCCGTACACAAGTTCCCACTACTGTCCTTGACCAGCCCTAACCTCACCCTGGTCATCCTCACATAAGAGTAAAAAGCCTTGATCCGACCTGCCAAGGACTTCTCGTGTCCCCTCCTAGCTCTCCTAAGCCCCTTTTTCAGCTCATTCCTTGCTGACTTGTAACCCTCAATCGAGCCATCTGAACCTTGTTTCCTCATCCCTACATAAGCTTCCCTCTGTTTTGTTTTGTGGAGCTGTCAAATTCTAAAAGTGTGCCCTTGATCTAAGAGGTTCTGAAATTTTGTTCAAAATTTGCTTTTATGTATAACTGTAATAATGTTCCACGTACAGACTGTAGAAGTTTACAGTACTGAGACAGGCCATTGCTATGCTGCAGTAATCTGTTACTAATTTCACTCTGCGATTTATCCCTTTAATTCAATGGTTCTGTACAGTTTTGCACTTGGGCTGAAATCAGTTAGTTCATCTTAGTTCATTTTTAAAAACTAGGTGTTTGTCATTTTTTCATAATGTATTAATGATTCCAGCAATCCATTCTCAATATCATGCGCCACCTCTGGAGCAGTGCATGGCTCACCAAAACAGCAGGCAAGTGATATTGGCAACCATCGTGCAGAGGTGGAGTTTTTACAAGGTGTACTAGCAAATGAAGTGCAAGAAGATGCTGAGGATGCCTTGGGACAAAGCACAGACAGTCTGTCTCATTTGAGAAGTCCATTTGTGCTGGAAGTAAGGGAAAAAGGCTATGAAAGATTGAAGGAAGAACTTGCCAAGGCTCAAAGGGTAAGTAAGGTTATCTTTGCTTAATTGTCAAAGGTCAATTGTCAATGTAAAAGTAAGTGTATTTAAGGATTATTAGAAATGTTAGTCACAAAGTTTTAAGATCAGACTTCAATGCAGCTAATATGAATAGAGACTGAAGGTTTTGTTCATGACTTTATTTTTCTTTCTTCTGAGCATCATTGTTGGCACAAGGAGAAATCAGTAACATAATGATGATGTTAATGGGCTGGTAATTCAGATGCCCAGGCTAATGCTCTGGGGACACTGGTTTGAATTCCACCACAGTGGCTGGTGGAATATAAATTCAGTTAACAAATCTGGAATTAAAAAGCTAGTCTTTGTAATAGTGACCATAAAACCATTGTTGATTGGCATAAACACCCATCCTTTTAGGAAAGGAAATTGGCAGTCTTTAGCTGGTCTGACCTACATTTGATTCCAGACTCTCAGCAAAATGTTTGATTTTTAAATGCCTTCTGAAACGGCTAGCAAGCCACTCGGTGTATCAAACTACTACAAAGCCTATAAAAAGGAATGAAACCAGACGGAACACCCAGAAACGACAACAGCAAACCAAACCATATTGACTCCGCTTACCAATGTTTGGGGGCTTGTACCAAAAATGAGAGAGCTGTCTCAAAGACCAATCGAGCAACAACCTGACAGTCATTTTCATTGACTCATATATGTTACAGACAATGTCCCAGGTACCACTATCACCATCCCTGTGTGTGCCCTGCCCCACTGGCAAGGCAGACCCCACCAAAGTGGCGGCACAGTGGTACACAGTTGAGAGGGAATTGCCTTGGGAGTTGTAAACATCGATTCTAGACCCCATGAAGTCTCCATGGTGTCAGGTAAAACATGGACATGGAAACCTGCTGCTAACTACAATCTCGAGTTCTCCCTCCAGCTAATAAATCGATGGTCCTCCATGTTGAATACCACTTGGAAGAAGCACTTGAGAGTGGGTAGGGCATAGAACTGTACTCTGGGTGGAAGCTTTAGCACAGTGGTGGTATCATTGGGCTGATGATCTAGGGACCTAGGGTAAAGTTCTGGGAACTCAGGTTTGGATCCCGCCACAACAGAAGGTGAAATCTGGATTAAATAAAAATCTGGAATTAAAGTCTAATGACCATGAAACCACTTTCAATTGTTGTAAAAACCCATCTTGTTCACTAATGTCCTTTAGAGAAGGAAATCTACTGTCCTTACCTGTTCTGGCTTACATGTGATTCCAGATCCACAGCAATGTGATTGACTCTGAAATGTCCTAGCATGCTACTCAGCTCAAGGACAATTAGAAGGTGGGCAACAAATGGGGGCCCAGCTATTGATGCTCACATCCCATGAATGAATAAAAAGAAAACTTTAGTGTCCATCACCCAAGAGTGGCTTAGTTGCATCGCCACTGAATGAGCTGGCCGAGTCCTAAAGGACAGAGCTGCTGGATTCCGTCTGTGGCGGGTGGTGAGGGAACCAACAAGAGGTGAAAGCTACTTGACCTCATCCTCACCAATCTATGTACCATAGATGCATCTGTCCATGACAGTGTTGGTAGGAGTGACCACCATGCAGTCTTTGTGGAAACGATGTCCTATCTTCACACTGAGGATATCCTCCATGTTATGTGGTACTTTCATGGTACTAAATGGGATAGATGTCGAATAGATAAAGCCAATCATCTGGGCATCAGCAGCAGCAGAATTCTATGCAACCATAATCTATACCCATGTGACCCGGCATATCCTATACTGTTACCATCAAACCGGGGGGGGGGGGGATCAACCCTGTTGCAATGAAGGGTGCAGGAGGGCATGCCAAGATCAGCACCAGGCATATCTAAAAAGCTAATTAAGTTACAACACTTGACTACTTGAGTGCCAAACAGTGAAGCAGCATGTGAGAGACCGAGCTAAGTGATCCCACAACCAACAGATTAGATCGAAGCTTTGCAGTCCAGAATGGTGGTGGGCAATTAAATAGCCTAACGGGGGGAGAAGGCTCCCTAAATAGCCCCGTTCTCAATGTTCAATTCAGTTTTAGTGTCACAAGTAGGCTTACATTAACACTGCAATGAAGTTACTGCAATGAAGTTACTGCGAAAGTCCCTTAGTCACTACACTTCAGCGCCTATTTGGGTATGCTGAGTGAGAATTTAGCATGGCCAGTGCACCTAACCAGCAGATAAGGGGAAAACTCCACAGACAGGAATTTAACCCAGGTCCCTGGCATTGAGGCAGCAGTGCTTGCCACTGTGCCAATCTCCTGATAGGGAAGCCCAGTGCATCAGTGCAAAAGACAAGGCTGAAGCATTTGCAACTGTGTTCAGCCAGAAGTGCCAAGTTCATCTTTGCCTTCCCCTGAGGCCCCCAATGTCATAAATGCCAGTTTTAAGTCAATTTAATTTACTCTACATGCTATCGAGATGGCTGAAGACACTGGATACTGCAAAGGCTATGGACCCTAATGACATTCTGACAATAATACTGAAGACATGCTCCAAAACTATCTGAATTCTTAACCAAGATATTCAAGTACAGCTACAATACTGGCACCTATCCAGAAATGTGAAAAACAGCTCAGGTATGTCTTGCTGACAAAAAAAAACAAGACAAATCCAACCTGGCCTATTACTACCCCAATCAGTCTACTCTCGATTATTAGCAAAGCGATGGAAGGGGTCATCAACAGTGCTATCAAGCGGCACTTGTTCAGAAACAACTTGCTCACTGATGCTTAGTTTGGGTTCTGTTAGGGCGGCACGGTAGCACAGTGGTTAGCACTGCTGCTTCACAGCTCCAGAGACCTGGGTTCGAATCTCGGCTCGGGTCACTGTCTGTGTGGAGTTTGTATATTCTCCCTGTGTCTGCGTGGGTTTCCTCCGGGTTCTCCGGTTTCCTCCCACAGTCCAAAGATGTGTGGGCTACGTTGATTGGCCATTCTAAATTGCTCCTTAGTGTCCCGGGATGCATAGGTTAGAGGGATTAGTGGGTAAATATGTAGGGATAGGGCCTGGGTGGGATTGTGGTTGGTGCAAACTTGATGGGCCGAATGGCCTCTTTCTGCACTGTAGGATTCTATGACCTGGGTTCTGTCAGGTTGACCTGGCTTCTGATCCAATTGCAGCCTTGGTCCAAACATGGACAAGAGCTGATGAGGTGAGAGCGATTGCCTTTGGCATCAAGGCTGCATTCAAACAAGTGCAACATCAAGGAACCCTAGCAAACCCTAGTCAGTGGGAATCGGGGAAAACTCTCCACTGGTTAGAATCAGATCAAGCACAAAGAAAAAGGACATTGTTGGAGGTCAGTCTAGTGTCCTGAGGCCCAACCATCTTCAGCAACTACATCAATGACCTTCATCCATCATAAGGTGGGAAAGGGGATCTTCGCTGATGATTGCACATGTTGAGCATTATTCACGACTCTTAAGATGCTGAAGCTATACGTGCCCATATGCAACAAGACTGGGACAACATTCCGACTTGGCCTGATAAGTGACAAGTAACATTTGCACCCCACAAGTGCCAGGCAATAACCATCTCCATTAAGGTGTCTTTCAATGACATTACCATTTCTGAATCTCCTTCTGTCAATAACCTGGGCATTACATTGACCAGAAATTGAACTGGAGCAGGGTATAGGCTTGGAATTCTGCACAGAGTAATTCAGCACCTGATTCCCCAAAGCCTGTCTATCATCTACAAGGCACAAGCGAGGAATGTGATGGAATGCTCTCAACCTGTGTGGATCAGTGGAATTCCAGCAATGCTGAAGATGCATCCGGAACAAAGCAACCTATTTGGCACACCATCCGACACCTTCACCTTCCACCACTGATGCACAGTGGCAGCAGTGTGTATCATGTGCATGATGCAATATTATAACTCACAACAGCTCCTTCAACAGCACTTCCTGGACCAATGACCTCCACCACCGAGAAGGACAAAGGTCAGCAGGTGCATGGGAACGCCACTACCTGTAATTTCCCTTGAGCCACACACACTAGTCTGACTTGGAACTATTTCACCATTCCTTCACTGTCCCTGGGTCAAAATCCTGGAACTCCCTCCCTAACAGCACTGGGTGTACCTGCACCACATGCTACAGCGGTTCAGGCAGACAGCTGGCCACCACCTTCTTGAGGGTAATTAGGGGTGGGCCGTATAAATGTTAGTCTTGCTAGTGATGCCCATCTCCATGAAAGAGTGAAAAAGACGATAGATTGAGCAATGGCTGTGCAAATGGGAAGTTTCGTCCCTTTACATTTTAGTTTTCTTTCCAGTACTGGATGAGCAGAAAATTCGTCCAATTAAATATTGGGAAGCTGAAGTTTTTATTTTAAGTCTCTGTTCAAAACTCTGTTCCCTAGCTGCCAACTGCATCCCTCCTCCTCAACAACTATCTGAGACTAAATCAGTCTGTTTGTAACTTGTTTATTTGACCATGAGATGAGCTTCCAAACACACTCACTCAGACTGCTGTTTTCCACCTTTGAAACTTCACCCCTACATCAGCTCATCTGTTGCTGAAACCCTCTATTTGTGCTTTTGTTACCTTTAGTCTTGTCTGTTCCCTAGTACTCTGAGCTGGCCTCCCACATTTGCCTCCCCTCATCTCTGTAAGCTCCTCCAGTTCCACAATCCTCTGAGATATCTGCTCTCATCTAAATCTTGTCTCTTGAGCATCCCAAATTCTTTTTTAATTCCTCCTTTGCCTTCAATTGCAACTCTCTGGCCCTACACCCCCGTGCCTTCCTTTAGGTCACCTGATCTAAATCACCATGTTTTGTTTTATAATTGTCTTGTGAATCACTTTGTGATGTTCCATTATGATAGAGGTGTCATATAAATTTAATATTTCATGGCAAAGTTGCTGTAATTCTTGATGAGAATTACCAGTGTAATGGAGCAAAATAATTGACAGGTGCACATAGCTTTGTTACACTAATATCCTCATGTGTACATGAGTTCATAAAACAATTCTGTTATATAGAAACAGTTGTCACCTTTGAATGTAATTTTTACAGTAGTGAAACAGCCTGGTGCAGTTGATGATTTAATAATGTAGCCATTATAAGAACACTTTTACTGATTAACAAAAGCACATTTCAAAATGGTAATAGTCAATCCAACTTTGCAAATATATAAAGGATGTATATAATTGAAGGAGTTAGCTGCCTGATGTGCCACGCATACTTAGTCGGTACTTGACATTTATGGTTATTTTTATGTTTAGGTTAAGCTAATTAGCACAAGTCTCATAGCCGCAAGGTTGTATTCTCACCTTGGGCAAAAATATCAAATGAAATGGAAGCAGTTTCTTCACCCTATATAATGTTTTGTATGTAGCCCTTCTGCGAATTTGAGGTTAAAATTGGCAACTGAAAAAGACAACTTTTTCTATTGTTCAGTAAATCTACTAATAGTTTGAATTGATTTATTGTCACATGTATTAGTATACAGTGGAAAGTATTGTTTCTTGCGCGCTATACAGACACAGCATACGATACGTAGAGAAGGAAAGGAAAGGGTGCAGAATGTAGTGTTACAGTCATAGCTAGGGTGTAGAGAAAGATCAACTTAATGCAAGGTAGGTCCATTCAAAAGTCTGATGGTAGAAGCTATTCTTGAGTCGGTTGGTACGTGTCCTCGGGAAGTGAAAATCTCCTCTCTTGAACGTTCAAATGTTCAGATAAAGTTATAAAAATTGCATGTTTTTTGTAGTAGGACAGCTTATAAATTATTAAAAGGTAATTATCTGTAATTGCTGCATTACAGGAGTTGAAACTAAAAGATGAAGAATGTGAGCGATTATCCAAAGTTAGAGACCAGTTGGGCCAAGAACTAGAAGAACTTACGGCTAGTTTATTTGAGGTTTGTATTAACCAGTACAAGCTGGACCTTGGCCATATTGAATGGAACTGATTCTATTGAATGTATAATTCAATTTATCCATGCCTTTACAAAACTTCAGTTTTGTGCACTACTGTCAAGTGAAATTGAGTTTCAAATGTGCTTCCCTCCTGCAAATACCTAGACTTGGTTGAACTGATTACTGAGTCGGGACAGTTTTTTTCTAGAATTAGATTTTTGGAATTGACCAGGGAACAGACCTGTTATGGCTAGAGGGATCATCAATAGATCTCCTTGTGGAGTAAGAGTCCCCCTACTGAGCAAGTGGAGGTTCGTCCAAGAGAAAAGGTGCAGCTGGAGTTTAACAGCTATATCTACTATGGCAGCAGCCAAAGAACACGTGGGCTTGACCTGTAGCTGCAGATGCTGTGCTTTATTCACCATGTAAATAAAGGGTGTTGGTAACGGAAGATTGGCCTCAGCAAGATTATTACAGTACCAAATTAGATTTGCTGGTGGATAACAAACTAAAGTAAAACTGGATTGAGTAAACACACAAACCATGGAGAGTATTCAAAAAACATTTGGTACAATCTGTATCCCGAAAAGACACAGGCTCCACGTTTAGTTAAGTAACCAAGGTCAATAATAATGAGGTATGTAACATTATGAAGATAAAAAGCAAATGCAAGGGAAAGTGGATTCGGAGAGCTGTCAAGCCAATAATAGTTTACAATTTTAAGAGGTGCAAAAATGGAAAATAAACTTGTAAGGGATATCCAAACTAACCACAAACATTTTTAGAAATGTATTATGTGAAAGAGAGTGGCAGAGAGTAATGTGGGCCCATTGAAGAAAGATGCGAGACTGTAATGAGTAGTATGGAAATGGGAGCCTAGTTAAGAGTTCTTTGCATTCCTTTTTGCAATGGTGAAAGAAGACAACATACCAGTTGTATAGGGTAAACTTAAAAAAATGTCAAGGTGAGGGATTTAAGATCAGTGGATTTAGTACCATTGAAGAAAGTAATGGGACTAAAGATGGATATTTCCTAAATTGCTTTGAGGCTGACCTGTTTTACCATCTGTTACTTAATATCAAGACCAATAGTGTCCTGACTGAAGTAGGTTCCATGACCAGTTATTCTATGATCATGTTGCACCCTTTATAGATTTCTGAGTCGATGCCTCGTAAATCTCTTCCTGCACGTTTCCTAGAGTTAACTACAAAGTTATTGCTCCCTGTTTTCTCTTAACTGAGTAGAGTGCATTAATCTTGCATTTTATCCCTTTTTTCATTTTATCTGTACCAGACAAAATTATTTCATCTGTTATATTCATTTCACACAAAATGAATAAGAACAAAGAAAAATACAGCACAGGAACTGGCCCTTCGGCCCTCCTAAGCCTATGCTGATCATGATGCCCGAACTTCTGCCCTTACTTGGTCCGTATCCCTCTATTCCCTCCCTATTCATGTACCCATCCAGATGCCTCTTAAATGTTGCTAATGTCTGCTTCCACCACCTCCTCTGGCAGCGTATTCCAGACAACCACCATACTCTGCATGGAAAAACTTCCCCTGCACATCTCCCTTAAACTTCCCCCTCTCACCTTGAACCTGTGCCCTCTTGGAATTGACACTTCCACCCTTGGAACAAGTGTCCCACTCGCCACCTTGTCTATGCCTCTCATAATTTTGTAGACCTCTAAGATCTCCCCTCAGCCTCTGTCTTTCTAGTGAAAACCATCCTAGTTGATTCAACCTCTCCTCATAGCCATCGCCCTTGAGACCAGGTAACATCCTGGTGAACCTTCTTTGCACTCCAAAGTTTCCACGTCCTTTTGGTAGTGTGGTGACCAGAACTACACACACTACTCCAAATGTGGCCTAACCAAGGTTTTATATAGCTGCAACATGATTTGCCAACTCTTGTACTCAATGCCCCGGCTGATGAAGGCAAGCTTGCCATATGCCTTCTTAATCACCTTGGCCATCTGTGCTGCCACTTTTAGGGAACTGTGGACCTGCACGCCTAGATCCTTCTATGTTAATGTTCCTAAGGGTTTTGCCATTTACAGTATAGTTCACACCTAAATTTGATCCTCCAAAATGTATTACCTCGTATTTGTCCGGATTAAACTCCATCTGTCATTTCTGTGCCCAAGTCCCCAATCTACCTATATCCTGTTGTATCCTCTGACAATCTCCGGCACTATCAGCAACTCTACTAATCTTCATGTCATTCCCAAACTTATTAATAAGACCACCCACATTATCCTCCAGATCATTTATATATACTATAAACAACATAGGTCCCAGCACTGATTCATGTAGAACATCATTCGCTACAGAACTCCATTCTGAATAACACCCTTCCACCGCTACTCAGTCTTCTATAACCAAGCCAGTTCTGTATCCATTGAGCCAGCCCACTCCAAACCTATGTAATTTTAGTTTTTGTACCAATCTGCCATGTGGGGCCTTGACAAGTGCCTTATTAAAGTCCATTTAAACTACATCCACAGCCCTTCCCTCATCAATTATCATTGTCACCTCTTCAAAAACTCAATCAAGTTGACGAGACATGACCTTCTCTGTGCAAAATAATGTTGCCTATCACTAACTAGTCAATTTTCTTCCAAATGTGCATATATCCTATCCCTCAGTGTTTCCACCAAAAACAGCCCCCCCCCCCCCCCCCCCCTCAAATGATGTCAGGCTCCTGTAATTTCCTGGATTATCCCTGCTTCCTTTCTTAAACAAGGGAACAACATTGGTTATTCTCCAGTCCTCTGGAACCTCGTTTGTGGTCAAAGAGGATGTGAAGGTATGTTAAAAGGCCCCAGCTATTTCTCCCCTCGCCTCCTGCAGTAACTTGTGATAGATCCCATCCGGGCTGCTTCGATATACTGACATTCTCTAGTGCGTTCACGCACCTACCCCTGACCTCGACATCCATCATGTCCTTATCCTTGGTGAATACCGATCCGAAGTACTCACTGAGGATTACCCACTTCCTGTGGCTCCACGCGTAACTTCTCTCCATTGTCCTTGAGTGGGCCTACTCTTTCTCGTGCTACCCTCTTACTCCTAAAAATGCTTCAATGTTTCCCAATTTGGCTTTTCTACGTCTGTATATTAAAACAATGTTCCTGTACTTTTACCTAACCAGTGTCATTGTTGAACTAAGGCTCTAAGATAACATGGAGTTTTAGAACATAGAACCGTACAGCACACGAACAGCCCCTTTGGCCCACAATGTTGTGCTGAACATGATGCCAAATTAAACTAATCCCTTCTGCCTGCCTTTGGCCCATATCCCTCTATTCCATGCATATTCATGTGCTTGTCTAAAAGCCCCTTAAATGCCCTATTGTATATGCCTATGCCACCACTCCTGGCAGCGCGTTCTAGACACCTACCATTGTCTGTGTCTTAAAAAAACGTAACCCTCACATCTTTAAATGTTCCCCCTCACCTTAAGTGCATGCTCCCTAGTATTACACATTTCAACTCTGGGGGAAAAAGATTCTGACTTTCAACCCTTTCTCTAGAAAGGACTTCGTAGTCGTCTATTCTATCCCCAAGACTGAGCATTTGGCAGGCCAACCTCTTAATGCAGAAATGTTTTCACCTGCTGTTATGTGATCTGACATCTGGGAGGTAGCAGACCAAATGTGACCCAGGGCAGAGCTGCAAAACTGGCTATCCATCCCCTTAATCATAGAATTCTTTACACCTAGGGCCCTATTTTACCATTTTGAGCCTAAGTGCCGAATCTGGGCGTCAAATAGATCCGCGCCTGGAATCCTCTTTCCAGCGCGCCCATACGCGTTTTGCCAGCTCCGGCCAGATCCGCGCTGTGTGTGGGGCTTAGCACTGGTGGACCAATCGGAGCTTTGAACTGCGCATGTGCAGTTCGAAAAAAATCTGACAGTGCGTGCCCGGGCATGAAAGAAAAAAGCAGAAGGCGGCTCTCTGACGTTCATCCTCTGGTTGGGGCGGGGTGGGGGAGTGTGTGACTGGTCATCCCCTGGGGGGAGGGGAGGGGGTGTGACCTCTCATCCGTCTGGTCGGGGGGGGGGGGGGGGGGTCGGGTCGGCTGCCAGTCTGTGGCCGATGCCTCCTGGCACCATCACTGGTACACTACCAGCCACAGATTACTCTTCCCTGCAGGTGCGAGAGAGCGGGAGAGATGGCTGTGGCTGGTAGCGTACCAGTGATGGTGTATCCCTTTACACTGTGGAATCGGCCAGTTCTGCTCCACCTTCTTAGCGAGGAATCGCTTCATCCTGAAGGTTTCGTGGAATGGCATGGCCTCACGTCCACTCTGGCAGGAGGCATCGGCCACAGACTGGCAGCCAACCCGCCTCCCCCCCGCCCCCCCCCCCCCCCCCCCCCCGACCAGAGGATGAGATGCCGCACACCCCCCCCCCCCCCCCTCCCCCCACACACACACACACACACACACACAGGGGATGAGACGTCACACCCCCTCTTCTCCTCCCGCCCTGACCAGAGGATGATCTGGGTCAGAGCCATTGCAGTCTCTGACCCCGCTCTTCGGAGGCTGCAGCGGCAACTTCAGACTTTTATTTTGCAGGTTGGTAACAGCGCAGACGCGGACCGGGCCAGAAGACAGTAAAGTGGTATTTGGCGGTGGAGTTGGGCGCGTGGTTCATTAAGTCTATTTAAATACATGCAAATGCAGTTAAATCGTCGGGCCGCCCGATATCCCCCGCACCCGAATCGGGTGTCGGTAAAGGCGCGAACTGCTCGGAATCGGGTGCAGATTGCGTTAAAGGCCCGACGCCCAACTTTACCGCGGGTGCTAAGTTTTGGTAAAATCAGGCCCCTAATCTTGTTCTTCTCACTAGTATTTGATTTTTCCCCATTGATAACACCTTGCTGATTTGTTGCTATTAATTCCATATTTTAAGGACCAAACAAAAATGTAATTTGCATGTTGGTACAGTTTAGGGTGTCCTTTTGAGTTTGGTGTTGGGACATGAGCCTATTGAGTACCAGAGGGGGCTTGAGGGAATATATGGACAACTGCTTCTCCTCTTTGTTTTTAATGAGCTTTAATAGGACTGATTTTAAGAAGAGCTTATGTTTGTAAGATTTCACAATCTTGATCACCTTGAAATCTACTGGGTACGGACACCCGATGATTTAATTATCAAAACGATTTTTTGAGTTCAGTTAATAGACACAATATGATACATAAAAAACAGCAGTAGTCAATCAGCAGTCTTTGGTTCTTGTCCTCTTTTCTGGATCTTTTCTTGTCTTGTCCTTTCCTGGGACATGCTAACAATGTCCAAAACTGTCCTTCTTTAAGCTCTTAAGGGGATCCAGCAACCTAATTGGTCTATGCTGACATAATTTAGTCCAAAGTTTGTGCAGAGTTCAGCACGTACACCTAGCTTTTTATCTCAGCAACAACCTTAGAGTCCACATTTTGACCTCGGTCATCCAATTTTGGCTTGCTTTGTGACACAGTTGTTGTCAAAAAGCTTAATTCCCTTCATTTTAACAGCATGTATAATATAATAGAGTAAGGTAAGGAAAACACTTGAATAAGCTTTCTAAAAGCTTATTTTTCTGTGCTGTAAATGTTCTACATCTAATCATGCTCTGATGATCCTGTACTGTTTGACGCTAGCATTGGCTTTCTGAAATGGATGCAGTGTTCCATTTTCCAGGGCATGCAGAGACACAAACTCAATTGAGTTTGTCTCTGTATGCCCTGTTTGTGAGCATTTCTCCACTCCACCTGACGAAGGGGCAGCGCTCCGAAAGCCAGTGGCATTTGCTACCAAATAAACCTGTTGGACTTTAACCTGTTGTTGTTAAACTTCTTACTGTGTTTACCCCAGTCCAACGCCGGCATCTCCACATCATGTCTTCCAAGAGGTACAGAAAAGCTTAATCCATTGTTCACTTTAATTCCTAATACTAAAGGTTATATGCTGAAACATATGAGTAATGAACTACATATTTGCAACACATGACACTTCCATCAAATTTGAATCAAGGATGAAAATGCTTTGCTGCTGGTGAAAAAATGTGGATTTTTAAAAGTACTTTTTATGAAACAAAATTAGCATTCTTGGAACTTGTTCTCTTTAAGGAAATAACACATTTAAAAGTCCTCATTTTGCTCTTGCTTTTAAGGAAGCTCATAAAATGGTACGAGAAGCAAATGTCAAACAAGCTGCAGCAGAGAAACAGCTAAAAGAAGCACAAGGCAAGGTAACTGCTTGGCCATTATTATGAAATTTAGTACAACTTTCCAAGGACTGTTTCATAATTGTAAGTTTTTTAGCGATTAATTTTCATATTCATTGGACATAATTTTTAAAACATTTTCATCAAATGTGACTTTTCTGTTCTCTATTTTGGTCTGAGCCTGATTCATCTTTTATGAACTTTTGTTTTTGAATTCATAGAATGTTTGTCAATTATTTTATAAAAATATGTAAGCAAAGTTAAGCTAAAGCAGCCCCATATTTTTAAATTGAAAAGCAGAATACCATGAATGCTGAAAATCTGAACCAAAAACAAAAAATGCCTGAAAAGACTCAATGGGTTGGGCAGCATCTGTGTAGATAGAAACAGGGTTAATGTTTGAAGTCCGTGTTCTTTCACCAGAATTGGGAGAAGTTAGAGACAAAAAGGAGTGAGTGGAACAGCACCTTATCTTTCAATTTGGCACACTACAGCTTTTTGCACTCAACATTGACTTCAACAATTTAAGACCCTAAACTCTGTCCCCTATTTTATTTCTTTGCTTGTTTTGTTTTTTTATTCTTCAGTTAACAGCACCCGCTCTTGGCACACCTCTTGTTTCTTTTCTTGCCCCATCACCTTTGACCCTGGAGGACTAATATTTCTGTCATTGAGCCTCTCTTGTCTTTCACCCAGTTCCAGACCTTCCTTTTGTCCTTGTCCCAGCCCTTGCTTAAAATGACAATGTACTTACAATTACAATCTAATTATCTCAACATCTCTAACTTTCACAGTTCTGATGAAGCATCAACTCTGTTTCTCTACACAGATGCTCCCTAACCTGAGATTCATCCCAGCATTTTCTGTTTCTGCTTGTCCCGTAAATTTGAGCCAACAATTTAATTATTTTGCTTTTATTTAATAGATTGACGTACTGCAAGCTGAAGTGGCAGCATTGAAAACACTAGTCCAGTCCTCGTCACCAACATCACCTACCAAGGAGTTTCAGCCGAATACAAAAGCACATTTTAAAAAAGGACATGCTCGAAATAAAAGTACAAGTGCTATGGCTAGCAACAGCCAAGAGCTGAATGTGATGCAACCTATTGTAAGAGATTGTAAAGAGGTAAGTTGTTTTAAAGTTTTTCAAAAATAAGTTTTGAGTAACATGAGGGTCAATGACTGATGAGTAATCAAATGGCTCCAATTCGATGTCCAAAGTTAATTGTAATACCAAGATTCATGGTTAATAATTATGTTAATTGAAAACTCCAGTCGAATCATGAGTGGCATTACTCAACATGTTGCATGAGCTCTCCTCATCCTTCTTGATCTTTGTGCAACCTTTGGCATGGTCAACCACAGCATCATACGTCAACATCTTTCTTCTGTGAGATGGTTCTTCTCTTGCCTAGCCAATAAAGTCCAGAGAGGTGAACTACTTGACCCCCATAATTTTCTTTACCATCCCTCCCACCTACCAAAATCTATGGTTGGCCCCTTTTATTCTCATGTACACAGTGTTGTTTCTTGGCTGAAATCTAGTTCCACATGTACCTTGCCAACATTCAACTTTACCTCACTATCACCTCTTCAAACCCTCCACTGCCATTCTGTTGTCAATCTGCTTTTCTGACGATCTGTTCTAGATTAGCTGCAATTTAAATGTTAGGAAAGATAACCAAATTGTTATCTTGAACTTTGTCACCTATTCCATTCCCTTTCTTGGGCTGAACCACACTGTATGCAAGATTGGCATCCTATTTTGTTTCACTCATGGGCTAGGGGTATCACTAGCTTGGCCAGCATTTATTGTCCATCCCTAAAATGCCAGTAAAGCCATTTCAGAGGGCATTTTCAGGAGACAACTACATGGGTCTGGAGTAACATGTATGTCCTATGATTTTTAACAACAATTGACAATGGTCATCATTAGACTGTTAATTCCAGATTTCCTTTTTAAGTTCACCATTCTCCATGAGTCCCTAAAGCATTATCCTGGGTCTCTGGATCACTAGTCTAGTGACAATATCAGTAAGGCACCACCTCCCTTATTTGACTGATCTGAGCTTTTGACCCCCATGCCCAGCTCTGTGATATCGCTTATCTCTGTAATTATCTCAACTCATCTATTAAAACCTTCATTTGCAATTTTCTTACCTCCAGAATCAGCAATTCTGTTCCTCTCTTGACCAGCCTTTTGTCTTTCAAACTGTATAAATTTGAATTCTCATAAAACTCTGCTGTCTGTATCAAAACCTGTTCATCCATCATCCATGGTGTTGCTGATTTACTTTGGTGCTCGTTCCACCAATGCCTAATATTTAAAATTCTCATTCTTTGTGTTCATATCTCACCCCTGTCCCTAACTCTGTATTGCTGCTACCCTTCAAGAATTCTCTTATTCCCTAATTCATTCCGTGGTCTCTGTGCCTCTCTACCTGGGGCTGCACCTTTGACTATCTAGAATCCAAAGTCTGGAGTTTCCTCTGAAACTTCTCCTTTCAGAGTTATTAAACTTACCCGTCTTAAAATCTTCTTTGTCTCTGTTTCAACTTTTATCTGATTTATGTTACTGTGAAGCACCTGGGACATTTTTCTAGCTTACTGTAAAAACAAAACTTAGATCTGATCTTGTTCGAGGAAGAAAGCTTATCGAGGAGTGTTTTAATTTTTGCTCAACAAATATAGTCTACCATCCGAGTGCTTTTAGTTAGAATGAAAACCCTTGCATCTATGTGCTTATCAGGATCTTGGCACCAGGTAAATTCCTGTGATTTTCTTTGAATTGTGCCATTTGATTTTTTTTACATCCCATCTGAGAGGACAGACAGTGCTTCATATGAACATACACACAAGGAGCGGGAGTGGGCCATTCAGTCTCAAGCCTGCTCTGCCATTTAATAAGGTCATGGCTGATCTGATAACCCCAAATCTACATCCTGCCAATCCCAAACAGCTTATCACCCCCTTGCTTACCAAGAATCTATCCACCTCTGCCTTAAACATATTCAAAGACTCTACTTGCACAACCTTTTTCAGGAAGGGCATTCCAAAGACTCATGACCCTCTGAGTGAAAAGAAAATTGCATAATTTCTATTTTAAATGGATGATCCCTTATTTTTAAGCAGTGACCCCCAGTTCTAAATTTTGCCACAACAGGAAACATCAGCTTCATGTCCACCCTGACCAGACCCCTCAGAATCTTATGTTTCAATCAAATTGCCTCTTGCGCTTCTAAACTCCAGTGGATACAAGCTTAGCCTCCTAACCTTCCCTCCTAAGACAACCCACCCATTCCAGGTATTAGTCTTGTAAACGTTCTCTGAACTGCTTCCAATGCATTTACACCCATCCTTAAATAAAGTGACTCACTCGGGCCCAGATCTAAGTACAACTGAAGCATAACTTCCTGGTGAACT
This sequence comes from Mustelus asterias, assembly GCF_964213995.1. NCBI lineage: Eukaryota > Metazoa > Chordata > Chondrichthyes > Carcharhiniformes > Triakidae > Mustelus > Mustelus asterias. Next base: position 16,634,691 of record NC_135809.1, read on the forward strand.
TAAAAAGGAAATCTGGAATTAACAGTCTAATGATGACCATTGTCAATTGTTGTTAAAAATCATAGGACATACATGTTACTCCAGACCCATGTAGTTGTCTCCTGAAAATGCCCTCTGAAATGGCTTTACTGGCATTTTAGGGATGGACAATAAATGCTGGCCAAGCTAGTGATGCCCCTAGCCCATGAGTGAAACAAAATAGGATGCCAATCTTGCATACAGTGTGGTTCAGCCCAAGAAAGGGAATGGAATAGGTGACAAAGTTCAAGATAACAATTTGGTTATCTTTCCTAACATTTAAATTGCAGCTAATCTAGAACAGATCTAAGTACAACTGAAGCATAACTTCCTGATGTTTGTATTCAATTTCTCTCTCAAGTTGTAACATTCTATTAGCTTTCCTAGTTACTTGCTGTACCTGCATACTAGCCTTTTGTGATTCATGTGCTAGGACAGTGTGATCCCTCTGCACCTCCAAGCTCTGCAATTTTTCATCATTTAGATAATATGCCTCTTTCAATTTCATACTTTCTCACATTATACTCCATTTGCCAGACCTTTGCCCACTCACTTAACCTATCTATCTATATCTTTTTGTAGCCTTGGCTTAACATCTCAACAAAGCAACACCTCAAAATGCAGCACTCCCTCTGGAGTATTAACATAGTTTGTGGAGTAGGCTGTGAACCTGCAATTTCTGACTCTGTGCCAAGTATGTATCACTGAGCTGGGACTGACTGTATTAGTTGAAGTACAGCATAGTCTCAAATTTGAAAAGTGGCTTTCTAGTTTGGATGTGAAATTTACATTATGCAGCTGCACAAAAGCTTTGCTCCTATCCCAATCAAAGTAGCTGCATTTGCTACAATCTTCACACATTCCGTTGTAGTTCTGGAAGTAAATTAAGAGTTGAGTTAACAGTCTATATAGCAAAGTTTAATTGCAACTTCAAAAAAAAAATCAAAGACAGTTTTAACAATTAATAAATAAATAGTTTTGAACTATCCAAAGTTAGGAATTAGCAATTTGCTTTCACTTTTACTGACAGTCTATTGTGTAAATTTGAATAAGGTTGATTCGCTTCTGTTTGGTGAATTTAAAGCATGGAAAGAAGAACCAACAATCGATAGAACTTGCTGCTTTTTAGACCGAGTTTATAAAGAAGATATCTATCCTTGCTTGACGTTTTCAAAAAGTGAGGTAAGAACAAGCACAAATCAACAATATAGTTAAAACTAATAAAGTTAGTAATGTAGAAACTGAAATCAGAGGTGCTTATTTTGTAGGTTGTGCTTAAAGGTGAATCTAGGCTTATTTAGTTCTAATGTATTTTGATCAGAGGGCATCCCAAGTAGAATGATTCTGTAAATGTATTTTAGGTCAGTGGTTTTGTTGCTAGATTGGCAATCTCAATGTTATGAGTTCAAATCCTACAATAGCAAATTGAACTATTTTCTCATTTCTAACTTGTGCACCAAAAATATAATCATGTAATTAAACAGCTGCTATTCACTAATATCCTTCAGAGATCAGACTAAGGCGATCTTAGTCAATTCTACAAAGTTGTCCTCCTCAACATCAATGGACTTATGCTGAAGTTAGGAGCACTGTCTAAGAAAAGACTATTGATGTGTAAATCTATTGACCTCAGTTTTGAAAGTTTCAACTGACTTAGCGCCCCCACAGATTTTTGTGGAGACAGTTCCAGGTGTTTACTATGCAGTCAAATGTTGAATTGGATTCAAATATTCATTTTGAAAAGTTTTTTTTATCGTAATCAAAATTTAAGATGAAGAAATGCTGACTTGATGTAATAAGTTAAACATTTTTTTTTAGATTGTAAAAATGATCTTTCCCTCTTCTGCAGCTGGCTTCAACGATTCTTGAAGCAGTGGAAGGTAATACGCTTAGCATTGAACCAGTTGGATTTCAGCCTCTTCCTGTTGTGAAAGCTTCTGCACTGGAGTGTGGAGGACCCAAGTAAGTTAAACTTGAATTTTCCTACTTTTCATTTTTGAATGTTAGTCCTGCAATTATTTTGATTTGATTGGGGGAAAATTTATGTACTTTTCTTTTTATAAGTTTCAGTAATTGATGGAGGATCCAAGACGTGGTGGCCATTTTTAATTACTTTTGGTCAATAGATATCAGAAACCAAATCAGAAGACAAGAATTCAATGTGTTAAATAATTCATTGAATGTAAAAATGCAGCTAGAGGAGGTTATCTGCACCATCTGAGTTACTTGAAATTATTAATGGAATAATTGGTATTCTTTAATTTTTTTTTACTATTTGATTTTACATTTTGCATCAGGATATTTGTTTAACTTCACCACTGGGGATTGGTGTGAGTAAGATGTTTGGGGATAACCAATACAAAAGAATTTTGTACTGCGCATGGTGGGTTCTTGATGTATTGGACTTTCTTGGGTATCAACTTTTGAATTTTTCATTTTAAAATATAACTTTAATATCTATATGGTCCAATATTAACATTTTTGAATATGTGCACACTACCTTTTGTCAGCTTTTTCCATTTAAAAACATCCATGTTCACATTTCTAATAAAACTATCTATATTGTCATGTTGTAATAACTCTCCTGCCAATGGTATAACTGTGGAACTTCAGTCTTGTTTCCTATCTCCTCAGCCTATACTGTACTAATATGCTCCAACCAACTCTACTTCCCTGCTTCCCAGGTTACTTTAAGGTGTGTTATTTAACTTGTGTCTTTCTTGAAAATGGAAACTGAATTATGCTTGGTCCAACTGTCCTCCGCTTTCTAACACCATCATTCAATGATTACATCTGGTCTTGATTTCCCATATAAAAAGCCACAGTCAATTAAAAATCATGTGTCTGCATGTGGTTCCTGTCTACAAAATTTCCTGTTATGTTTTTCATTAACCTTTTTTCTATTATTGTTACTTACATGCACAAGTAAGTTGCTTATGTAAATGATTCATGGTAATCGTACAATCTGACCATAGAGTGGTCTGCATATATCGCTCAAGATACTTTGTGAAAATTGTCTCACCTGTGTTACGATATTAGAAATGATCAAATTGTATACATCTATGAGACACAGATTCAGATTGCTAACCCCAATGAGACATGGTACAAAACATATATAAATGAAGTTTTTCTTTTATTTCAATTAGGTTTATTTTTTAAAAAAGCATGTTTGGACTTTGTTTGCTTTCAAAATTATTTGAGGGATAAATATGTTCCGTTTTGAGAGATTATTAGGTTATTAACCAGAATGCTAATTATAAAATCTAACTATTGTTTGAAACTAACACTTAACTTATGAGAAAGCTATCTAGTACAGTAGGAAAACTTAGAACTAAGGCAAAGTGTGGAGTGATGCCGAGGTAGAAGGATTCTGGGATGTTATGTCAAGTTTTATAAGCAGCTAAAAGACCTTTCTTGTGTCAGCTTAAAGCAGGCATGTTTCCCTCTGAGATATGAGCCCAGAGGATGTAAAAAGCCTTGAGATGCAGTGGTAAATATGAAGACACAATTGAGAGGTTAGCATCAGCCACACAAACTATTCTGGTTAGTCAGGTAACACATACTAAACTGTGGGGCTAAAGGTGATTGGGTATTGGGAGGGGTTAATTGATAAGAGTCAGGATAGAAGAGGCCCTCCTGATCAGTTTCACATAGTAGTGAAATCTAGAATGAAGAAAACAAGACAAGAGGTGAGGGACAGAGGGGTTGCGAGGAGAGATAACGAGAGAGAGAGAAGCTTGAAGGTCAAAAGCTGCAAGAATAGTAAGTCATTGTGTACCTAGAATAATACAGAAAGTATAAAGCCTGCATTAAACTTTAAATCACTGCCCAAGTTGTTTCCCCAAGAACCTAATGAACATATTCTGACTTTATTTCATTAAAGCTGTCTCACAACTGGATTTTGTGGCCAGTGCATTCCCATAACTATTCGAGACTCGGAACTCCTAAAAACAAAACTGCCGCCTTGAGATTTAAGATGGTTTTGTATGTATTCCTGTACATGTGCTTAGGGAACTTACTGATCCATAGTATTTAGTCGATTTTATTGTTCAAGCAAAGTACCAGTGTATATCACCTCTTAAAGCTTGCAATTAAAATCATCTCCCTCATATGTTGATTCATTTTTAAAATTTTAACATAAGCATTGAACATAGAACATAGAACAGTACAGCACAGAACAGGCCCTTCGGCCCACGATGTTGTGCCGACCTTCATCTGAAACCAAGATCAAGCTATCCCACTCCCTACCATCCTGGTGTGCTCCATGTGCCTATCCAATAACCGCTTAAATGTTCCTAAAGTGTCTGACTCCACTATCACTGCAGGCAGTCCATTCCACACCCCAACCACTCTCTGCGTGAAGAACCTACCTCTGATATCCTTCCTATATCTCCCACCATGAACCCTATAGTTATGCCCCCTTGTAATAGCTCCATCCACCCGAGGAAATAGTCTTTGAACGTTCACTCGATCTATCCCCTTCATCATTTTATAAACCTCTATTAAGTCTCCCCTCAATCTCCTCCGCTCCAGAGAGAACAGCCCCAGCTCCCTCAACCTTTCCTCATAAGACCGACACTCCAAACCAGGCAGCATCCTGGTAAATCTCCTCTGCACTCTTTCCAGCGCTTCCACATCCTTCTTATAGTGAGGTGACCAGAACTGCACGCAATATTCCAAATGCGGTCTCACCAAGGTCCTGTACAGTTGCAGCATAACCCCACGGCTCTTAAACTCCAACCCCCTGTTAATAAAAGCTAACACACGATAGGCCTTCTTCACAGCTCTATCCACTTGAGTGGCAACCTTTAGAGATCTGTGGATATGGACCCCAAGATCTCTCTGTTCCTCCACAGTCTTCAGAACCCTACCTTTGACCCTGTAATCCACATTTAAATTAGTCCTACCAAAATGAATCACCTCACATTTATCAGGGTTAAACTCCATTTGCCATTTTTCAGCCCAGCTTTGCATCCTATCTATGTCTCTTTGCAGCCTACAACACTCCTCCACCTCATCCACTACTCCACCAATCTTGGTGTCATCAGCAAATTTACTGACCCACCCTTCAGCCCCCTCCTCTAAGTCATTAATAAAAATCACAAAGAGCAGAGGACCAAGCACCGATCCCTGCGGCACTCCGCTAGCAACCTGCCTCCAGTCCGAAAATTTTCCATCGACCACCACCCTCTGTCTTCGATCAGACAGCCAGTTACCTATCCAATCGGCCAACTTTCCCTCTATCCCACACCTCCTTACTTTCATCATAAGCCGACCATGGGGGACCTTATCAAACGCCTTACTAAAATCCATGTATATGACATCAACCGCCCTACCTTCATCAGCACACCTAGTTACCTCCTCAAAAAATTCTATCAAATTTGTGAGGCACGATTTGCCCTTCACGAATCCGTGCTGACTATCCCGGATTAATCCGCATCTTTCTAAATGGTCGTAAATCCCATCCCTAAGGACCTTTTCCATCAATTTACCAACCACCGAAGTCAGACTAACGGGTCTATAATTACCAGGGTCATTTCTATTCCCTTTCTTAAACAGAGGAACAACATTTGCCACTCTCCAGTCCTCTGGCACCATCCCCGTGGACAGCGAGGACCCAAAGATCAAAGCCAAAGGCTCTGCAATCTCATCCCTCGCCTCCCAAAGAATCCTAGGATACATTTCATCAGGCCCAGGGGACTTATCGACCTTCAGTTTATTCAAAACTGCCAATACATCCTCCCTCCGAACATCTATTTCCTCCAGCCTATTAGCCAGTAACACCTTCTCTTCCTCAAAAACATGGCCCCTCTCCTTGGTGAACACTGAAAAAAAGTATTCATTCATCACCTCGCCTATCTCTACTGATTCCATACACAAGTTCCCACCACTGTCCTTGACCGGCCCTAACCTCACCCTGGTCATTCTTTTATTCCTCACATAAGAGTAAAAAGCCTTGGGGTTTTCCTTGATCCGACCCGCCAAGGACTTCTCATGTCCCCTCCTAGCTCTCCCCAGCCCCTTTTTCAGCTCGTTCCTTGCTAACCTGTAACCCTCAGTCGAGCCATCTGAACCTTGTTTCCTCATCCCTACATAAGCTTCCCTCTTCCTTTTCACAAGACATTCCACCTCATTTGTGAACCACGGTTCCCTCACTCGGCCATTTCCTCCCTGCCTGACAGGGACATACCTATCAAGGACACCCAGTATTTGTTCCTTGAAAAAGTTCCACTTTTCATCAATGCCTTTCCCTGACAGTTTCTGTTCCCATCTTATGCCCCCTAATTCTTGCCTAATCGCATCATAATTACCTCTCCCCCAATTGTAAGCCTTGCCCTGCCGTCCGGCCCTATCCCTCTCCATTGCAATAACAAAAGACACCGAATTGTGGTCACTATCTCCAAAGTTCTCTCCCACAACCAAATCTAACACTTGGCCCGGTTCATTTCCCAGTACCAAATCCAATGTGGCCTCACCCCTTGTCGGCCTATCCACATATTGTGTCAGGAAACCCTCCTGCACACACTGCACAAAAAGTGCCCCATCCAAACTATTTGACCTACAAAGGTTCCAATCAATATTTGGAAAGTTAAAGTCCCCCATGACAACTACCCTGTGACCCCCACACGTATCCATAATCTGCTTAGCAATTTCTTCCTCCACATCTCTATTACTATTTGGGGGCCTATAGTAAACTCCTAGCAACGTGACCGCTCCTTTCCTGTTTCTAACTGCAGCCCATATTACCTCAGTGTGCATATCCCCCTCAAAGTGCTTTTCCGCAGCCGTTAAACTATCCTTGATTAACAATGCTACTCCTCCACCTCTTATACCAGCTTCCCTACACTTACTGAAACATCTATACCCCGGAACGTCCAACAACCATTCCTGTCCTTGTTCTACCCACGTCTCCGTAATGGCCACAACATCGTAGTCCCAAGTAGCAATCCACGCCCCAAGTTCATCCACCTTGTTCCGGATGCTCCTTGCATTGAAGTAGACACACTTCAACCCATCTTCCTGTCTACCGGTACCCACCCTTGACCTTGATACCTTCCCCAATACCTCACCACCCTCAACACTGACTTCTGGACTACAACTCCTTTTCCCACTCCCCTGACAAATTAGTTTAAATCCCCCTGAAGAGCCGTAGCAAATTTCCCTCCCAGGATATTGGTGCCCCTCTGGTTCAGGTGCACCCCGTCCTGTTTGTAGAGGTCCCACCTTCCCCAGAACGTGTTTCAATTATCCACGTATCTGAAACCCTCCCTCCTGCACCATCCCTGCAACCACATGTTTAAGTGCACTCTCTCCCTGTTCCTCAACTCGCTATCACGTGGCACCGGTAGCGTATCAGAGATGACCACATGTTTTGTCTTTGCTCTCAGCTTCCAGCCGAGCTCCCGAAATTCCTGTTTTAAATCCCCGTCCCTTCTCTTACCTATGTCGTTGGTACCAATGTGTACCACGACTTGTGACTGTTTCCCCTCCCCCTTAAGAATCCGGAAAACACGGTCCGAGACGTCACGGACCCTGGCATCCGGTAGGCAACAAACCATCCTCGAGTCTCTTTTGCTGCCACAGAACCTCCTATCTATCCCTCTAACTAACGAGTCCCCAATAACTATTGCCCTCCCACTCTCCTCCTTACCCTCCTGAGCCACAGGGACGGACTCAGTGCCGGAGATCCTCTCACTGCGGCTCACCACTGGTATGTCGTCCCCCTCGACCGTATCCAAAGCGGAATACTTATTGCTAAGGGGAACGACCACAGGGGATCCCTGCACCGACTGCTTCTTCCCAGCCCCTCTCATCGTCACCCATCTATTTTCATTCCGCGGAGTAACTGTATCCCTGAAGCTTCTGTCTATGGCCATCTCTGCATCCCTAATGATCCTAAGTTCCTCCAACTCCAGCTCCAGTTCCCTTACACGGTTTTGGAGGAGCTGCAGATGGATGCACTTCTCACAGGTATAATCAGCAGGGACACTGACGTCGTCCCTCACCTCGAACATAGTGCAAGAGGAACATTGCACTGCCTTCACACCCATCCCCTCTAGATACCTTGCCAGTACCAGGTAGAAACAGCAAAAAATGAATTAACTCACCCCTGCTCGCCCAAGCCCTGTGAGCCAAAGCCCTACAGCTTTCACTCTGCCTCCTGCTCACTCAAGCCCTGTGAGCCAAAGCCCTACAGCTTTCACTCTGCCTCCTGCTCACTCAAGCCCTGTGAGCCAAAGCCCTACAGCTTTCACTCTGCCTCCTGCTCACTCTGCTGCCCGCTAACGACGCTGCCTGCTCAAAAGTGCGGCCTACTTTTAAACCCTCCAAAAACCTTCCCAGACTCCTGCTGGGCCCACTTCCTGTTTTAAAAAAAACCTCCGATTTTTTACACAAATTTAACTTAAAATAAATAAATAAATGTAGTGAACAAACCAACTGCCTTCTCCTCAGCCTGGTCCTGTGGAACAGTTAATCCATGAGTTTGGTTACAAAAACCACTAATAAAATCAATGAGATTTTCTGGGCCAAGTACTTGGGGAGAAAATAGGCACCTAAATATATTGTTGCTATCATCTTTAACAAAGACGCTTTTTTTAGATATTGGTGGATTATGGGAAGACTTTTCTGTGCTCTATATCTATGCCTGTGATCAGTCATTGGATTCAAAACCATATCCCTATTGATTAGTTCATTTTTTAATTAAACTGGTTTATTGTGGTAATTAAAAATTCAGAAATGCTGGAAATACTTAGATTAGGCAGCATCTGTGGGTTGGGGTGGGAGTGGAAAGGAAGAGAAATAGGACAAATCGCAAGGTCTATGACCATTTGTAAGATAGGAGAGATTAAAATAACAAAAGGGACATTTCCCTCCCTGACACCCTGGTCCACTCCACAAATTCCCCCAACAGCATCTCGCCTTCCCATGACATCTTGCAAGCAAGCGCAGGAGATTCAATACCTGCTATTTACTCCCTCCCTTCTCCACCCTAAGCCTCAAAAGCTCCTTCCAGATGAAATGGTGATTTACGTGTACTTCTTTCAATTTAGTAAACTACATTTATGATCTCTGTAATGGTTTTAATTTTTGAACCTGAAAGCCCAGGTATTTACTAAATGAATGAAGCCATACATTTAAACAAAAGAATCTTGCGACACCAAAAGTCAAAGAGCTTGATCTATGATAAACACTTTGTCGTTACTTTAAAAACAAATGTCTTAACTCCACTTTCCTTCTATACACATTAATCCTGTGTCCCCAAACCCTCAAATTTGATACCAACAAAACTGTCTACAGTTTATGTAGTGTAAATGGGCTGAGATTTCTTGGACCTTCTGTTTACTTCCAGTAGGATTGGCCCTTCAAATCTCTTTCAACTGTTCTAAGGCTCCAAATTCACCCTCCAACATTGGCATCTCTGACGTCTTAAGCATAGCGATTCAGGTCAGAACTCTCCCGATTCTGTACTCTTTCAGGAATTTTTGCATCTAAAACTGTCTCTCCCTCCCTCACCTCAGCTTGGCTATACCAGAAATTCTATTCACTGTTAATAGGTTCTTTTAGTTAAGAAGAGTTTTAGCTCCTTTTGCCAACAGTAGAATTTCGAGCAAATTTTGCCGAAAAACGGTTTCCTTCACTCCAGATTGTTCTAAACTCCCAAACTAATACTGTTTGAACTGAGAACCATCCTTAAGAACTTTTCCTGACACTTAGATTGCTTCTAGTCTGCTCACCTCTATAATTAACTTGTTGACCCTTTTTTTCCCCATTGTTCATCCCCCAGGTCGCCAGGTCCCATGATCATTTACTGAATCCAGCTGTTTTATTTAACCAGAAATCCAATCCCAGTTTTAAAGAGACAAGCAAACCTATTTTTAAAAAAGTTACGTTCCCACCCAAGACCACATGTTCACAATGCAGTTTGCTCAATATTGGGGAGACCAAATGTAATCAGGTGACTGCTTTGTGGAACATCTCCATTCAGTCAGCAAGTATGACCTCAGACGTCTGGTCACCGTGTCATTTTAATTCTTCACCTTGTTCCTGTGCTGACTCTCTGTCCTCAAGCTTCCTGCAGTGTTCAATAAATCTCAATGCAAGCACCTCTTCTTTTGATTAGGCACATGGCACCCTTGCTGACTCAACATTAAGCGCAATAATTTCAAACCGTAACCTCTGTCCCATTTTGTTTCCTTTATCTTGTCTGCCTTTGATTTTATTTTGCTTTTGGATGGCAGCAGTTGATCATTTTGTTGCTTATACCCCAAGTCACCAATCTTGTTTCTTTTCTTGTCCTATCACTGCTTCCTTTGGCCTTCACCTTCCACCATATTGCAGATTTTCCCACCCTCCCCAGTCCCACTGCCCTGGACCTTGGATGCTCTGGCCCATTAACTCTATTTCTCAGTCTAAAGATACTGTGCTGAATATGTGCTGAATATTTTCAGAACTTTGTTTTCATTTCAGATTATATTTGCTGTTTTCATTTCAGATTTCCAGCATCCACAGTATTTTGCCCTTTGTATTAGGTTTCCTGTGGTGTTAGTCATGAGTAGCTCAGGCTAAGAGCATGCATGGAATGCTGAAGAATCTTGATTATGCATGTCAAAAGTCAATGAAATTAAGACATTTAGCATGATTGTACCCTATGGCATGTGGCAAATGTAACCTTTTTAATCTCGTAGATTTGTATCCAGGTTGCATTGGTATATTATGTACAGGAATTTACTTTGTATTCTAAACTGGCTGATTCAGTGAACAATTGATCAACCGACAATTTGATCTCAACTTCACAAATTCAATAACAATTTTAAAGCCACTGTTTTCAAAGCTTATGACGATATTTCTAAATCTGTGTTGTTTACTTAAAGAGCTTGGCATTAAATATAAACATCTGCTCCCTCCACTACTTTGTGTACCTGGCTGCAATGTGTTCTTTCTACAGCATGCACTGTAGCATCCCACCAAGGCTTCATTGGCAGCATCTCCATAACCTGTGATCTCCACCAGTTAGAAGGACAAGGGGAGTAGATAAATTGGAACATCATCCCCCTCCATGTCACATACCAATCTCATGTGGTCATACATCCCCATTTGTTCATTGCTATTGGGCTGAATTCCTGAAACTATGTACCTCAACAGTGTTGTAAGAAGAGCACGTTGATTGCAACAGTTCCCAAACAACTTCCCAAAGGCAACTATGATTAGTCAATAAATGCTGAACTTGTCAGCAATGACCATATCCCAAGAATGATTTTTAAAAATGACATTTATTTCAATCTCCGTGTTGGGACATTTGTGTGTGTTTGTCACTCATCCTATGTTGTATTTTGTAATGTACCACTTTTCACTGCTGCTTGTATTTGGCTATATATGCACTCTTGCTTTACATACATTTGTATAATTTTGCGTTCTATTTAAATATATCGACACCATTTTTAGCAAGTATCCCACCACATGTAGAATCTTTCTAAAAAGCTGAAGTTTCTTAAAGAATCTGCAGAACGAATTTTGATTAACGGAACTGATTTGAGCTTATGATTCAACCTTTCTACAAATGGAATGGAATGAAATAAGACCAAAAAATTAGCCATGCTTAAAGAGATGCATTTTATTTTAGCAAAGATGAATATTCCTTTGATTCGTACAATTTAGAGATTCTGGATAAATGAAAATTTGAGTAAAACCGTACAATTTTTCTATTGCAGTTGGTGAGCCCCAGTATGTCTAACTGACTAGTTTGCATTTCTTTGTTGTTCTGCAGTCTAAAATTAACAAGAAGTCAGTGAGTTGTTGAAAATCTGAAACAATATTTTACATGAACACAGATTCTTCAACAAATGTTCAATAATCACGTGAATAGAAGTTGCCATCTCATGGCAGAAACAAATGTGTGACTTTTTTGTTCACTCTAATGAATAAGGCTTTGTGCTCTTAGTTATTTTTCTAGGGTAGGTTACCTCCCTTATTTCCCCAGAGCAGAAGAGTTCAGTTGCCATTTATTGGTATTCTTTTTACTACCAAATGGTTCAACTGGTGTTCTGAAGATTTTTTTTTTTTGACAACATCAAGGAGGTTTTCTTTGAAGCTTTTCAGATTTGATGTATTTATCAATGTCCTTGGAACATTTCCTGTACGTATTTTAGAGTCCCTTTAAAGCTGGTCTATTCCTGGCTTTAAAGTTGTTGCATGGTACATCGTTAAAAGCATGTTTTTGGTGTCTTCCTTTGTTGCAAAACATTACATCGTTGTATTTAGACTAAATACAGGTCAACCATTTCCAGGATAATTAATTCAATCAGGATGTTGAAGTTTGATTTATTGTGCCCAGATTCAGACATTGCTTAGAGTTTTGCTCAACATCTCTCACTCTAGGTGAAATAAACTGGAAATATTTATGAATAATTGAGGCACAGTCGGGGTCACTCAAGGTTGCCAAGGCAATAATTAGAGTTATACAGGCCAGGAGTGTCCTGAACCTGACTTTCAGCTTCAGTATAAGAATTAGAAACAGGAATAGGCCGTATAGTCCCTTGAGCCTGTTCTACTATTCAGCGTTATGGCTGACCCTCAGCCTTGAGTCCGCTTCACTGCCACTCCCCATGTCCCTTGATGCCCTGAGCAGCCAAAGATCTCCGTCCCAGCCTTGCAGAGCAATAGAGGACCCTCCTGTGTAGAGAATTCCAAAGATTCGCAACCTTATGAGTGAAGAAATTTCTCCTAATCTCAGTCTTTAATGATCAGTCCCTCATCAGGAGAATGTGCCCCCATGTTTTAGATTCCCCAGGCATGGGAATTGATCTTCATGTCCATCCTGTCAAGTCCCTTCAGAATTTTGTACGTTTCAATGATATCATCTCTTCTAATCTCCAGGGAATATAGGTTCAATTTACTCAGTCTCTCATCAGAGCACATCTCATCCCAGGAATCAATCTAGTGATCATTTGCAGTACTGCCTCCACTGCAAGAATATCCTTTCTTCAGTATAAAGACCAGAATTGTGAACAGTCCTGCACAAAGTTTAATTTCCCCAAAACCCTCTACAACTGTAGCAAGATTTCCTTATTCTCGTACTCCAAATCCCTTGCAATAAAGGCCAAATGTGCTATTTGCCTTCACTAGTGCTTGCTATACCTGTAAGCTAACTTGTTCTTTGTACGTACATCCAAGTTCCTCTGAACACCATCATTTACAAATTTCATGCCTTTAAAAATATAATTCTGCTTTTCTATTTCTACTAGAAAAATAATTAATCGCTCCAGATCTGTAATTGTGTTGCCCACTTTCTGCCCCCCTCATAGCTTACATTTCCACCAAGCTTTGTCATCAGCAAACTTTAATATATTACTTTTGATCTCTTAATCTGTCATCAGGGTGGGTTATAAACAGCTAAGATCTCAGCACTCCTCTTTGTGGCACTCTATTTACAGCCTGCCAACTTGAAAATGCCCTGTTAATCCCTATTCTTTGCTTCCTGTCAGTCGACCAATCTAACCATGCTAACATATCCCCAACATGATGAGTCCTTGTCTTGGGTATTAACTTTTTGTGTGACATCTTGCCTTTTGCAAATCCAAATATACTATATCTAATGCTTCCCCTTTTACTACCCTAATAGTTTATATCCTTAAAATATTTGTGAAGCATTATTTCCCTTTATAAAATGCACGTTGACTTTGTCTGATCATACTAAGATTTTCCTGAAATCTGATGTCAGGCTAAATGGCTTCCTGTTTTTTTTTTCTGTCCACTAGTGTTAGGGTGCTATAATTGGTTTCAGAGTCCCTAGCTTTGAGATACCAGTGCGTCCTACGCATTGCCCAAAAGAAAGTGAGCAATGGCATCAGGTTGTCAGATTAGGAAGCAAAACAGTATAACATATGGATGTGGATTAAGAACCATTTGGACCTTTTTCATCAATGCTTCAGAGTCTAATTGCCCCTGCTCGCAGGTAAATCAGTTCCAAAATACATACTGTAATAACATGAATTTTACAGTCAGTAGTGAAAAGACAGCACTTGCTATTCACCTGGCTGCCCATTACCCTTGATGTATTTTGTGGGTTAGAGCGCAGACTTGCTCTAATCCAGCATTTGATCCAGCTTTTGCCCACTGAACAGGAGTATTAATACAGTATTAAAGAATGATCTGACCTGTGAGGAAGCTCACAGGAAGAAAATTGTGCAGGAAGAAAAATAAAGATTGGGAAAAGTAGATGGGATTAATAGAGAGAAATAAAAGAGATGGTAGAATTTAATTTTTGATATATTGTGATACTGTGCCTTTAAGAAATGTATTTGTCATGTTTCTGTGCAGAATGTTTTAGCAGCCCCTTCCATTTTATCAGTGCCATGGGGTCTATATCTGGCAGCCTTATCTTGTTACTGCATCCGCATATTTGCTCCAAATTGCTGAAATATTTGTTTTAATCTGGACTAATACTGTTCTGTTCTTGGTGTTTTCCTGGAGTTTTGCAGAGTAGAGTTTGATTAGGCTAATTGACAAGGAACAAATCATGTGACTGAGTGGAGCTAGGCTTACACAGCAAAATCGACTCAGTTGCTTTGTGGGAGCTGGGGAAAGAAGAAGTAGCTCAGTGTCTCTGGAGACTGGGGTCTTCCAGAGACACAGTAAGAAGTCTAACAACACCAGGTTAAAGTCCAACAGGTTTATTTGATAGCAAAAGCCACTAGCTTTCGGAACAGGCTGTCCCTTCATCAGGTGGGTGGGAGTTCTGATTACAAACAGGGCACAAAGACACAAACTCAATTTACATGAATAATGATTGGAATGTGAGTCTTTACAGCTAATCAAGTCTTAAAGGTACAGACAATGTGAGTGAAGGGAGCATTAAGCACAGGTTAAAGAGATGTGTATTGTCTCCAGACAGGACAGCTAGTGAGATTTTGCACATCCAGGCAGGTTGTGGGGGTTACAGATAGTGTGACATGAACCCAATATCCCGGTTGAGGCCATCCTCATGTGTGCGGAACCTGACTATCAATCTCTGCTCAGCGACTCTGCGCTGTCGTGTGTCGTGAAGGCTGCCTTGGAGAACGCTTACCCGGAGATCAGAGGCTGAATGCCTGTGACCGCTGAAGTGTTCCCCAACAGGAAGAGAACAGTCTTGCCTGGTGATTGTCGAGCGGTGTTCATTCATCCGTTGTCGTAGCGTCTGCATGGTTTCCCCAATGTACCATGTCTCAGGACATCCTTTCCTGCAGCGTAACAGGTAGACAACGTTGGCCGAGTTGCAAGTGTATGTACCGTGTACCTGGTGGATGGTGTTTTCGCGTGAGATGATGGCATCCGTGCCGATGCTCCGGCACGTCTTGCAGGGGTTGCTGTGGCAGGGTTGTGTGGTGCCGTGGTCACTGTTCTCCTGAAGGCTGGGTAGTTTGCTGCAGACAATGGTCTGTTTGAGGTTGTGCGGTTGTTTGAAAGCAAGAAATGGGGGTGTGGGGATGGCCTTGGCGAGATGTTCGTCTTCTTCAATGACATGTTGAAGGCTCCGGTGGAGATGTCGTAGCTTCTCCGCTCCGGGAAAGTACTGGATGACGAAGGGTACTCTGTCCACCGTGTCCCGTGTTTGTCTTCTGAGGAGGTCGGTGCAGTTTTGTCCTTGTGGCACGTCGGAACTGTCGATCGATGAGTCGAGCGCCATATCCTGTTCTTATGAGGGCACCTTTCAGCGTCTGGAGGTGTCCGTTGCGATCGTCCTCATCCGAGCAGATCCTGTGTATACGGAGGGCTTGGCCGTAGGGGATGGCTTCTTTAACGTGTTTAGGGTGGAAGCTGGAGAAGTGGAGCAGTGAGGTGCTGAGGTGACCGTCCTTACTGGAGAGTTCAGAATGTGAATGATGGTCTGACTTATGTGACCACAGTCACAATTTGAACTGTTAGAAGCTTGTGTACATATCTCCCATGGCCTGTCCCCAAGTGGCTGAAGGTTGGCTATATTTTCTGTGGAATATTGAAACTTGGGACTTCAGCACTCTGGTCAGTTGCCAGGTTGCAGTTGGTCATGTTTTGAGCACTTGCTGGTTGGCTTCATTGGGATGTGGTGCTGTCATCACTTTGCAGAGTGAGTGTGTTCCAGTAAGGGCTACAGAATTTCAGACAAGTGTGTGGGTTTTCCTTTGCAGCCCAATGTCACTGGGAGCATATTATTTTGCAGTGTTGTGGCTCAGCTCTTACACGAGGCTCACGGGTGCTCAACTAAATTAAGCTATGCTGATGATAATGGAGATAATAATGACACCTATTAAACTAGCCTGATTGCCAGTCCTATTGAATATAGTTCTTCTGACAGCAGGCAACAAATCATCTTAACCTGTTGTTTGAGGTGCAAAGCATACTACATCTTGGTATGTTTGAAGATGTGCTGAATCCACCAAGCCACGGTCTTGGCTCAAGGCATCCATTGGACAGTAATTATAAGGAACCTAGATACTACCCCTAGATAGAAAAATAGCTAATGACACACATGCCAGTCCAGCTGCTAGGGCATGATCTCCCAAGCCATCTGTAAGGTTAATCGTTTCAGATGTGCGGTGTTCAAATATACTGCAATAGCAATAAATGGGGCCTTTATGACTACAGTCCCCTGTCCCCACTCTCTCTCTTCCATCCCACTTTTGACTTAACCGTCATAATAAATAAATAGTATACAAAGTGTCAACACTATAATTGGGCTGCCACTCGTCAGCTTCATAATCAACAGTTTTACTAACCAAAGCATCCCTTGTGGGGGTGCTCCCTTGGAGTGAGCCTGTTAAGAATATTGTATTAGCTTCTAGTCTTGAATTATTTCAAAAGCCAAATATAGATCAGTCTGCTGAATGGGTAACCTCAGAATAGAGTCTTCTGTGTCAACATCCAGGTGAATGCTCTAGGATATTTTGCCTCACCACCATGCGTATGGATGCGAAGATAGATCTAGATTATTAATCACTTATGGGTTAGATTTTACCTAGATTTGACAGCAATGTTCCTCAAGTAATAACCACTTGAATGGGACTCTCCCTCGGTGGTTATCATCTATAAAAGTCCAAACAGTCAAACTTGGATATATCTGAAGAAATGTGTATACAAAGGAAGAGCATTGCAGAACTGTTCAATTGTGTAACTAGACCTAAAAAGACACGTGAAGGACTGGGGCTCCTCTCTGGTTGTTAAGCTAACTTTTGCTTGAATCTTTATTTGCCCGAGTGTTTTTGAAGTAACAACAGGTGATATGACATGCCTCCTCACTCATCACCAGACAGGTTTGCATATTACGCAAAGTGCATCTCCTGGAATAATGTGCTTGCTTTTGATGAACTTTACAAAGCTTAAACAAAGACGTGGATGTACGTTTTACCTTTCATAAACTAAAATCCTAAAGTGCTTTACAGTTATTGAAGTACTTTTGAAGCGTAGTCACTGTTTGTGAAATAGGTAGCCAATTTGCACAGAGCAAGTCCCACAAACAGCGATGTGAAGTGACCAATCCCGTGCTCTTCATAATGGTGCCATGGCATCTTTTATGTTAACCCAAAAGGGCAGTTGGGGCCTTAGTTAAAGATTTAATCTAAAAGACTGCACCTTCAATGCTATAATGAAATGTCCGTCTTAATTTTGTACTTAAGGTTGTATTTGAATCTATATTTTTCTCACCCTGAGGATAAAGTACTGCAAATTAGCCATGACTGACTCATTATTGTCTTAAATTTAAATATAGCTCGGGGTCCAAGCTAGTCTAAAAGTCTTTAACTCTTTAGAAACCCACTGCCTGATTACATATATTAAAATAATAATTACTATTTCTATGTGGATGAAAGAGGAGCAATGTCAGATTACCTGCTATGGGAAGACTGATTATTTAAAGAAATCCAGCTTCTAACTGCAAAGTTTCTTCTAGTCCATGCTTTCTGATCTATTGGTATTATTGGGGGATTTGTTTACTGCTTATTTTCATTTCTATTACTTGAGGAGCATTGTTGTTAATTCTGAGTAAGTTCTAACCCATAACAAGCCATGTCGCGAAATAGAATGGGCTAGATCAGCAGTGAAATAAATCATAGAATAATTGCAGCACAGAAAGATGCCATCAAGGCCTAAGTTTACAAAAGTTTGATGGCACTATATCCTCTCTACAATTATGACAATTTGTATTTATATGGGGGTAAAACTTCTTCAAAAGAATGACGAGGACTGTTTTTATTGCAGCTAAAATTAACATTTGAACACATTTTCAAAAGCCTGTTGTTACCTATAATGAGGTTAACTATTAAATCTGTCAATTTGGTGGTGAGGGTAGTTTTTATAAATATAGTTTATCAAATTTATTTTGCATGAAACACAAAAATCTCATCTTTATTCTTGCTTTTCATTTTATGTTTTGCTGAAGCTGCTTTTCTTTCTTCCTGTTGTTTTGCATCCTGACGTTTTTTCCTCACTTCTCTGTATAGTGGACGGAAAGCTGAAATTGTAAAGTAAGTTATTTTTGCACTTGATATTGAATCCTTCTCTCGAGAAAGCCAATATTAATTTAGCTGCCTCTTTAAGGTTTACTCTAGTAACAAACAAAACATTGGCATACAAAATTGTGCTTTATTACAGACAATTATTTTCAGGTAATCCACAAGGCTGGGTAATGAAGCTGCTGGGCATCTAGATTAACAGGGCTGCAAGTTGTGAATTCTTAGGCAAGAATGGCGCTTCAAAATTATTAAATTGTAGTTTAAAACCCTATTATTTTTCAGAAAACTTCCTCACTAGGGTACGTTAATCTGGGTTCACCGATATGTTCTATACTCGCTCATTGTTTTGTTATTGAGTGTGTTGATCATTGAGAAAATAAACCAGTATTGAAAGACCTATGTTATGACTTATAATGGTAGTGATAACTGTACATAGTGTCCAAATCTTTTATTAGCGCAATAGAAGCTAATGAAAATTTGGGTTCAATTAGCTCAACCGTTTGTTGATCAGATGGCACAGTGGTTAGCAATGCTGCCTCACAGCACCAGGCCCGGGTTCAATTCCAGCTTTGGGCGTCTGTGTGGAGTTTGCCTCCCCGTGTCAGCGTGGGTTTCCTCTGGGTACTCTTGTTTCTTCCCACGGTCCAAAGATGTGCAAATTAGGTGGATTGGCCATGCTAAATTGTCCCTTTATATCCCAAGATGTGTAGGTTAGGGGAGTTAGTGGGGTAAATATTTGAGCTTACGGGGTAGGGCATGGGTAAGATGCTCTGTCGGAGAGTTGGTGCAAACTCAGTGGGCCAAATGGCTCCCTTCTGCACTGTAGAGATT
Organism: Mustelus asterias; assembly: GCF_964213995.1. Taxonomy (NCBI): domain Eukaryota; kingdom Metazoa; phylum Chordata; class Chondrichthyes; order Carcharhiniformes; family Triakidae; genus Mustelus; species Mustelus asterias. Next base: position 16,654,007 of record NC_135809.1, read on the forward strand.
CTATGATGTCAGGTAGATGTGGGATCAGTTCCCCTCATTTGTGGAGAAAGGTAGTTCAGGTTTGCACTTCTGACTGATAGCCAATCCCTCCTGTTGGAAAGTGGGTGGACATTGGGTGAGAATAGGACAGACTCTGTTCTGGTGCCAACTGTTATAAAGTAGCTACCACTTATTGGATTTACATGAAGAACAATAATTTATAGACAGTATGAATTCAATTTGGATGCATTGTCCCTTCTGAGGAATCCATGCCGTTTATGATGCCTGTTTGATAAAGTGATTGACCTGCAGTTTATCCTGTTCAACAGGTAAGGTAGCATCAGTAAAAATTACTTTGTAGGATTGTAAAAACGTAGCTGACTTGCATCATTTAGCGATTGAAACCTGCCATCTTTACTCTGTTTAACCTATCTGTGACTCGGGTCCAACACCAAGCTGGTTGATTCTTATTTGTCTTCTGAAATAGTCAAGCAAGCCATTGGCTGTCTCATTAATTTTTGCTCCAGTGGCAATTTTTTTTTTGTAACACAGATGCTGGACCTTTTGGAAATCGATCTTTAAAATCTTGAAACTTCCCATTATTGAAACCATTTGATAGCTTGAATCAAAAATCTTCCATGCCAGATTGTTCTGCACATTTTACATTTCTTTAAATCATTTTGTATCCGAACTGATTTCAGTTGTGGAAGAGACCTATTTTTCCCATTTAATTTCTTCCATGCAGAGCTAAAGCAGTTAGATTAAAGGAATAATCAAGAAATTTATCTTTCGTGCCATGGCAGCAAAAGGGAAAGTATTTTAAGAGTCTTCTGTTTACCCAGTGATTTCACATTAAAAAGCAATTAACTAAATGAGAAACATTTTGTGATGCCCCAAGGAAATGTTAAAAGTTTGTTTTTTAAGCGTGCGTGCCCATCCGCAGTAATTTGCTTTTATCCGTTCCCATATAATGCTTGTTTGGAATGGTGGAATACACAGGGATGCAGGCCATCTGGCAATTTTACAGGAGGCAACATTCTTGAGTAATTTTTCACAGTTCACTAACTTAATTACTAATTATCAATGTTATCACATAAAACAAACCAATCAGAAAAGTTGTGTTTTGAATGCAAACTCTTCCCTTATAACAATACAACCGTACTTAAGATCAAGACATTAGCAGCTTGAAGTTGAGCATCGGATTCGGGCACTTGTGCTTCAGATTTGTCACATTAAAATATTGTTGTATTTGTGATCCATTGATAGAATTCATCCATCTTTTAATAGAAATGTTGATATTTGTATTTATGCTATACAAATTAATATTCTAATAAACTGAGTTACTCAAATAACAAAATCAGTGTTTTTCTTTTTGAAGCGGAGTCACTAGTTAAGCAGAACAGATTCCTCAAAATATCTTCCCATATGCTGTTGTGTGCAGATCATTTACTCCACTATCCTAAAAATCTAGTTGCTATAGATGTGGCATAGGAAAAGTTGCATGAAATGTACCAATTTAAAAAAAGTCCTGCCATATTTCAGAAACAAGGCAGAAGGGAAAAACAAGAAACAGAGAACCATTTTGTCAAGACACTAGACCAGCATCATTAGAATGAGTAGATGGTGTAGTAAGTATGTTATTGGATTAGCAAGCTGGCACTTTGATAGTTTGAAGCGTTTTAAAAGAAACCTGGAAGGAAAACCTGGCAGCAGTAAAAGGAAAACATGAAACTTGATTTTCTTTGTGGAAACTCAGCTGGTTTGTTAATTTTTAAGGATTGAAACCGGTCATTACCTGGTCTGGCTATATGTGACTCCAGTTCCAAACCATTATGGTTGACTTTTATTGCCTGCTGAAATGGCCTCGTGAGCCACTTAGTTGTATCAAACTGCTCAATGCACCACTATCACCTCCTTGAGGTAACGAGGGATGGGCAATAAATGATGGATTTGTCAGTGATGCCCACTTGATGAGGATTATTTTTTAAAAAGGCTATACTACACTTTTTTTTAAAGAGGTGAAAGATTCTCCTCTCATTTGCAGGGACTTACCTGGACTTTTACCTAGGGTGGAATATTCTCTTTGTTTCACAGATGGTTGAAAATCAAGGGCAGAGGAAACCAAAGGGAGTGTTAATCCCAACATAGGGAACTTGGTGATCAGCAAATTGTTCATGGTAATTAATCTATCTGGATAAAACATGGGCAGAAGGTGCATGGGAACACCATCACCTCTAAGTTCAATTCCAAACTCCACATTATCCAGACTTGGACATATATAACCATTTCTGCAAAGTCATTTGGACAAAATCTTGGAACTGCCTACCTCACAGCTTTGTGGGAGTTCTTCACCACATGGACTGCAGTGGTGCAAGAAGGTGGCTCACCGCCACCACCTCGAGGGCAACTGAGGTTGGACAATAAATTTGGCCTTTCTAGTGATGTCCATATTCTGAGAATGAACAAAATAAACATCAGGAATTTGGTGTCAGGACATTAAATGCTATCAAATTCATATACACCAAGATCCTAATATTTAAATAATTTGGTCAGTAAGTGCCTTGAATCACTCTTTCATTAAGGCAAGCACTTAATTTGCTCTTTCAAATCAGGCTTTTCTCACTATTGGATTTGTTGGAAATCGGAAAAGTGAGCGATCCTCCTAAGTTTCCAGTTTTGGTGTGATATTTAAATATATATTTATCCATTCTCCGACTTTTGCTTTAACATGTTATTTCCTGTGCTGTAATGTCACTAAAGTGACCAATTGATCATCAGTGATTAAGTTTTTTTGATCATGATTACACAATGTGATACAAATTTGCCTTATCAACTTTCTTTTTCTACTATATTCTTTTCCCACAGAAAGTGTGCCCTGAGTGGTCAAACTAAAACTTGTAAACACAGAATTAAATTGGGAGATTCCAGTAGCTACTACTATGTTTCACCATTTTGTAGATACAGGGTAAGGAATGATGTGCTTTCTGTACATTTATAAAGCATCATTGTACTTTAGAAAATACTGCAAACCAGATAAAAATTCCTATAATTCTGGTACAAATGAAAATATTTTGTGATTTTTCTGTCTTGCCCTCCAGATTATGTCTGTATGCAACTTCTTCACTTATATTCGATATATTCAGCAGGGCCTGGTTAAACAGCAAGATGGTAAGTGATTATTTTGAAAACACCAATTGTAATTAAACCTTATTTTAGTGGCTATTAAGAACATCTTATTGCCATTTGAGGGTCTGCTGATATAGTTTTATAATCAGAGGCAGATTACGAGCATGCCATGCTGCACAGTGCTAAGGTCCCAAAACACACATGGAACTTTTAATTGGTTGTGGTGTCTAGCACTGATATTGCTATTTTCAAAAACAGTAGAAATGTGGATATAGAGGCTAAAATAGAAAATGAAACGATTGTAGAGAAGCTCCTTCCCTTGCAGAGAAATGCATTTAGACCCTTGCTAATCTAATTAGATTAAGAAGCACTCTTCACTCCTCTTTCCCAAGTTCATACAAGTACATTCTACTTTCTCATGCAACTACCTCACTCCCTTTCTTCTTCTCATTCAACTTCCCACCATCTATCTTAATTCCTGTTGGTGTCTTTTTTCCTTGCCTACCGCCACACTTAATGCAGGAACTATTTTTATTTTCAATTCATGTTGAGATTCTTAATGAACAATAAAAATAGCTTGCAGTTATGTGGGCCTTTCATTTCAAAAAACATTCCAGGCTTTTCAGAGAACCATAATCAGACAGAAATAGTTGCCAAGTGAAAGCAGATTGTTAGCAGGGAAGCTTTAACGTGGGATTATATTCATTGGAGTTTAGGAGGTTGAGGGGAGATCTGATAGAAACTTACAAGATAATGAACGGCTTAGATAGGATGGACGTAGGGAAGTTGTTTCCATTAGCAGGGGAGACTAGGACGCGGGGGCACAGCCTTAGAATAAAAGGGAGTCACTTTAGAACAGAGATGAGGAGAAATTTCTTCAGCCAGAGAGTGGTGGGTCTGTGGAATTCATTGCCACAGAGGGCTGTGGAAGCCGAGACGTTGAGCGTCTTCAAGACAGAAATTGATAAATTCTTGATTTCTCGAGGAATTAAGGGCTATTGGGAGAGAGCGGGTAAATGGAGTTGAAATCAACCATGATTGAATGGTGGAGTGGACTCGATGGGCCGAATGGCCTTACTTCCGCTCCTATGTCTTATGGTCTTATGGTCTTATGGTCTAACACGAATGTAGGTGTTAAAGAGAGACTTACAGGCATAAGGGAACGCAGAGAGCTTTGGGGAGAGAATTTCAGAGTTCTGTGTCGAGCTGGCCTCTGGTAGGGTGGAATACAGAGGAGGGATATGAAAGAGACCACAGTTGAAGTAAAGGATGTAGAACTGGTGAGGTTTGTGTGGTAGAGAAAGATATGGCAGTGAAGGGATTAAAATGCGAGGATGAGATTTTTAAATTGGAAATGTGGGAGACGACGTAGATCAGAAAACGTGAGTGATGAATGTGAAATAAGATATGGGCAGAAGAGCTTTGGAAGAGTTGAGTTTATGAATGGTTAAAAGTACTCGCATCATATCTGAAGCTGTCTATCAGGGTGTCAGCAGCAAATAGGCTGAGGCAGGATTGAAGGTTGGTGTTGTCATTGAGTTGGAAGCAGGCAGTTGTTGGGATGGAGAGGCTAATTGATGGGAATCACACATCAGTGTTGGTGCTGAGATGTTGAATATTTGGTTTCAACTTCAGACAGTGCTTTAGAAGGCTATTTAATTGGTGTGAATACAGTGTTTGTGATTGGACTTAATTATGATGCAACATCCCAAATGCTTAAGTAGAGTGAATTGTAATTTATCCATGACTGGATGTGGAGTAAACAGGATGACAACACAGGGGGTGGAGGCCATTGAGAGATTGATGCAGCTCTGTGTATAGAAAAGCTGGCCTCAATATTAACACCCTTCCCCACCCAATGACAGACAGAAGAGAAGAGGGTGATGCAAGGATTAAACATTATAAAACTGTGAATGTACCTCCAGCCTGCTTCGAATGTGCCTATCACCATATCAGGTTTTTTATTCTTTCATGGGGCGTGGGTGTTGCTGACAAAGCCAGTATTTGGTGCCCCTCCCCAATTGCCTTTGACAAGATGGTGGTGAGTCACCTTCTTAAACCGCTGCAGTCCCTGTGATGTAGGTACTCTCATAGTGCTGTTAGGAAGCCAGATTTCAATTCAGTGACAGTGAAGAAATGGTAATTTTGTTTCAAGTCGGAAGAGCGCGTGGCTTGGAGGGGAACTTTAATTTGGTGGTGTTACTGTGTGTTTGCTGAACTGTGTTATGAATGTTATAAACCATCTAGTTCACAGTGGTTGTGGGTTTGGAAGGTGCTGTCAAAGGATTGGTGAGTTGATGTACTGCATTTTGTATGCAGTACACACTGGTGTCATTGTGCCTCAGTAGTAGAGGGAATGAATGTTGGTGAATATTGGACAGTGTCGGGGTACTTCAGAGTTGTTTGAGCCACACTCATCCAGGCAAGTGGAGAGTATTTTATCACACTTCTGACTTGGTCTTGTAGATGGACAAGTTTAAGTAGTCAGGAAATGTTATATGCCTTTGAATTCCCGGTCTCTGACCTGCTTTTATAGCCACAGCATTCATATGGCTTGTCCGGTTCAGTTTTTGGTTATTGATGCCCCCCAGGATATTGATCATGGGGGATTCAGCAAAGGTAATGTCATTGAATGTCAAGGGTGATAGTTAGATTCCCTCTTGTTGGAGATAGTCATTGCCTGGCACTTGTGTGGCACAATGCTACTCCTGTTGTGGCCAATATATTTATATGGCTTGTCCAGTTCAGTTTCTGTATCCTCTTGTCTTCCTTGCCCTAAGTTGCAGGGCTCATGTTTTCAGGTGATGTCACCAAGGATAGGTTGATACAGGAGAAAAGATAGATTTTTTTGGGACTCCATGGGGAACTGGGTGGAAGGAGAAGCTGCTGATGTATGTATCCGAGCTAATATTGGATAGATAAGCGCAGACGGTTGGCTGTATGGACAATGGAAGACTGCCATTGGCAAACAGTAGTAGTCTGTGTCAAAGGCTGCAGAGAAGTTTGATAGGATATGATAGGATAGTGTAGCTTGTCACAGTAACACAGCATGGCATTTGTGACTTTGATTCAGACCATTTCAGTTTTATGGTAGGGCACAAACATGAATGGCAAGTTCCAACAAGTTTTGGGAACAATGGATAGGTTTGGAAAGTGACACCATGTTTGAGGACTAAAATCAAAGCAAAATACTGCAGATGCTGGAGATCAGAAATAAAAACAAAATGCTGGAAAACTCAGCATCTGTGGAGAGAGAAACCGAGTTAATGTTTTGAGTTCAATTTGACATCTTTGGAACTCCAGACTTGGATGCTGTCAGACCTGCTGAGGTTTTCCAATATTTTTGAGGAATTTGGACAGTGATAGAGGTGGGATATTGGATGATAGAATAGTCAAGGATAAGATTTTTGTGGTGTGATGGCCATTTTGAAAGTGAAGAGAACAGCATCAGAGGAAAAGGAACCAGCTCGTCAGCTACTATGGGTATTACGAAAGGAAGTTGGTTGCTTGGCAGTTTTAATTAGATTGGTGGAACAGGTGGTAAATCTTGTGGACACGATGTGTAGGATGTGAGGGGAGATGGAAAAAAAACTAGAGAGAGATTCCGGTTCGGTGCGAGGGCAGAGTGAAGTTTTGGGAAAATATTGCCTGGTGTATAAGAGGATGGAGGATGAGGCAGAGGCTGCTGAATCTCAAACTTGGGGATGGAAAAGTCCATGAGCTCCTCTCACTTGCTGGAGGTGAAGATGATCAGTGAGCACTTTTGCCAGAATAGATCAAGGATCAATTGCGTTTGATGTTCTGTAGCTGATAGATGGCTAAATCATTGATTCACCAGATATTTTCGAGCCTATGACCGTGGATTTGAGGGAGCAAATCTAGTTTTTTAGACATAGACATAGAATAGCACAGTACAGGCCCTTCGGCCCTCGATGTTGTGCCGAGCTTTGACCGAAACCAAGATCAAGCTATCCCACTCCCTATCATTCTGGTGTGCTCCATGTGCCTATCCAATAACTGCTTGAAAGTTCCTAAAGTGTCTGACTCCACTATCACAGCAGACAGTCCATTCCACATCCCAACCACTCTGAGTACAGAACCTACCTCGGACATCCCTCCTATATCTCCCACCATGAACCTTATAGTTATACCCCCTAGTAACAGCTACATCCACCCGAGGAAATAGTCTCTGAACGTCCACTCTATCAATCCCCCTCATCATCTTATAAACCTCTATTAAGTCTCCTCTCATCCTCCTCCGCTCTAAAGAGAAAAGCCCTAGCTCCTTCAACCTTTCCTCATAAGACCTACCCTCCAAACCAGGCATCATCCTGGTAAATCTCCTTTGCACTCTCTCCAATGCTTCCACATCCTCCTTATAGTGAGGTGACCAGAACTGCACACAATATTCCAAATGTGGTCTCACCAAGGTCCTGTACAGTTGCAGCTTAACCCCACGGCTCTTCAATTCAAACCCCCTGTTAATAAACACTAACACACTATAGGCCTCCTTCACGGCTCTATCCACTTGAGTGGCAACCTTCAGAGATCTGTGGATATGAACCCCAAGATCTCTCTGTTCCTCCACATTCCTCAGAACCCTACCGTTGACCTTGTAATCCGCATTCAAATTTGTCCTTCCAAAATGAATCACCTCGCACTTATCAGGGTTAAACTCCATCTGCCATTTTTCGGCCCAGCTCTGCATCATATCAATGTCCCTTTGCAGCCCTCCACCTCATCCACTGCTCCACCAATCTTGGTGTCATCAGCAAATTTACTGACCCACCCTTCAGCCCTCTCCTCCAAGTCATTGATAAAAATCACAAATAGTAGAGGACCCAGCACTGATCCCTGTGGTACACCGCTGGTAACTGTTCTCCAGTCTGAAAATTTTCCATCCACCATCACCCTCTGTCTTCTATGAGATAGCCAGTTACTTATCCAATCAGCCAAATTTCCCTCTATCCCACACCTCCTTACTTTCTTCATGAGCCGACCATGGGGGACCTTATCAAACACCTTACTAAAATCCATGTATATGACATCAACTGCTCTACCTTCATCTACACACTTAGTTACCTCCTCAAAGAATTCAATCAAATTTCTGAGGCAAGACTTACCCTTCACGAATCCGTGTTGACTATCCCGAATTAAGCTGCATCTTTCTTAATGGTCATAAATCCTATCCCTCAGGACCTTTTCCATTAACTTACCGACCATCGAAGTAAGACTAACCGGCTTATAATTACCAGGGTCATTCCTATTTCCTTTCTTGAACAGAGGAACAACATTCGCCACTCTCCAGTCCTCTGGCACTATCCCCGTGGACAGTGAGGACCCAAAGATCAAAGCCAAAGGCTCTGCAACCTCCTCCCTTGCCTCCCAAAGAATCCTAGGATATATCTCATCTGGCCCAGGGGACTTATCGACCTTCAGGTTTTTCAAAATTGCCAATACATCCTCCCTCAGAACATTTACCTCCTCCAGCCTATCGGCCTGTATCTCACACTCATCCTCAAAAACATGGCCCCCCTCCTTGGTGAACACTGAAGAAAAGTATTCATTCATCGCCTCTCCTATCTCTTCTGACTCCATGCACAAGTTCCCACTACTGTCCTTGACTGGCCCTAACCTCACCCTGGTCATTCTTTTATTTCTCACATAAGAGTAAAAAGCCTTGGGGTTTTCCTTGATCCGACCTGCCAAGGACTTCTCATACCCCCTCCTAGCTCTCCTAAGTCCTTTTTTTTTAGCTCGTTCCTTGCTAACTTGTAACTCTCAATCGACCCAACTGAAACTTGTTTTCTCATCTTACATACGCTTCCTTTTTCCTCTTGACAAGACATTCAACCTCTTCTGTAAACCATGGTTCCCTCACACGGCCATTTCTTCCCTGCCTGACAGGGACATGCCTATCAAGGACATGCAGTATTTGTTCCTTGAACAAGCTCCACTTTTCATTTGTGCCTTCCCCTGACAGTTTCTGTTCCCATCTTATGCTCCCTAATTCTTGCCTAATCGCATCATAATTACCCCTCCCCCAATTATAAACCTTGCCCTGCCGTATAGCCCTATCCCTCTTCATTGCAATAATGAAAGACACCGAATTGTGGTCACTATCTCCAAAATGCTCTCCCACAACCAAATCTAACACTTGGCTCGGTTCGTTACCCAGTACCAAATCCAATGTAGCCCCACCTCTTGTCGGCCTATCCACATATTGCGTCAGGAAACCCTCCTGCACACACTGTACAAAAACTGCCCCATCCGAACTATTCGACCTATAAAGGTTCCAATCAATATTTGGAAAATTAAAGTCACCAATGACAACTACCCTGTGACCTCCACACCTATCCATAATCTGCTTTGCAATTTCTTCCTCCACATCTCTATTACTATTTGGGGGCCTGTAGAAAACTCCTAACAACGTGACCGCTCCTTTCCTATTTCTAACCTCAGCCCATATTACCTCAGTAGGCAGATCCCCCTCGAACTGCATTTCTGCAGCTGTTAAACTATCCTTGATTAACAATGCTACTCCTCCACCTCTTTTACCACCTTCCCTACTCTTACTGAATCATCTATACCCCGGAACTTCCAACAACCATTCCTGTCCCTGTTCTAACCATGTCTCAGTAATGGCCACAACATTGTAGTCCCAAGTACCAATCCACGCTCCAAGTTCACCTACCTTATTCCGGATGCTCCTTGCATTGAAGTACACACACTTCAACCCACCTTCCTGTCTGCCGGTACACTCCTGCGACCTTGATACCTTCCTCAGTACCTCATGACACTCAACATTGCTTCTGGACTACAGCTCCTTTTCCCATCCCCCTAACAAATTAGTTTAAGCCCCCTCGAAGAGCCGTAACAAATTTCCCTCCAGGATCTTGGTGCCCCTCTGGTTCTGGTGCAACCCGTCCTGTTTGTACAGGTCCCACCTTCCCCAGAATGTGTTCCAATTATCTATGTAACTGAAACCCTCCCTCCTATACCATCCCTGCAGCCACGTGTTTATCTGCACTCTCTCCCTGTTCCTCAACTCGCTATCACGTGGCACCGGCAACAAACCAGAGATGACAACATGGTTTGTCTTGGCTCTCAGCTTCCACTCTAGCTCCCTAAATTCCTGTTTTAAATCCCCGTCCCTTCTCTTACCTATGTCGTTGGTACCGATGTGTACCACGACTTGTTGTTCCCCTTCCCCCTTAAGGATCCTGAAAACACGGTCCGAGACATCACGGACCCTGGCACCCGGGAGGCAACATGCCACCCGTGAGTCTCTTTCGCTGCCACAGAACCTCCTATCTGTCCCTCTAACTAACGAGTCCCCAATAACTATTGTTCTCCTGCTCTCCCCTCTTCCCTTCTGAGCCACAGGGACGGACTCAGTGCTGGAGATCCGGTCACCGTGGCTTACCACTGGTAGGTCGTCCCCGTCAACTGTATCCAAAGTAGTATACCTGTTGCTGAGGAGAGCGGCCACAGGGGATCCCTGTACTGACTGCTTCCTCCCAGCCCCTCTCACCGTCACCCATCTATCTTCATTCCTCGGAGTAACTACATCCAAAAAGCTTCTATCTATGTACTCCTCTGCCTCCCGAATGATCCGAAGTTCATCCAGCTCCAGCTCCAGTTCCCTAATGCGGTTTTTGAGGAGCTGGAAATGGGTGCACTTCCCACAGGTGAAATCAGCAGGTACACTGATGACGTCCCTCACCTCAAACATTCTGCAGGAGGAACATTGCACTGCCTTCCCTTCCATCCCCTCTAGATAACTTGCTGATACAACAAGAAAAAGAAAGAAAGAGCCTACCTGCTCTCACTTATTAGTCACAAATAGTCTTACATTAATACTGCAATGAGGTTACTGTGAAAATCCCCTAGTTGCCACACTCCGGTGCCTGTTTGGGTACACTGAGGGAGAATTTGGCATGGCCAGTTCACCTAACCTGCACCTCTTTTGGACTGTAGGAGGAAACCGGAGCACCCGGAGGAAACCTACGCAGTGACCCAAGCCGGGAATTGAACCTGGGTCACTGGCGATGTGAGGCAGCAGTGCTAACACATGCAATGGTGAATTAAAGGGGGAGCTAAAGGTGCAGATCAATGGCTTCGGAAAGGTTTTGGTGAATGGATGGTTGGAAAGTAGACAGTTGTAAGTGCAGTAGTAAGTGACTTGGCAGAGAATTTATTCAAGGGACTGATGCAAAAGAAGGTGTGGTTTCTGCTTTAGCCTCATCACTTCAGGCTGCCACTCCGCTCTCACCTCTTAGTTTATTTAGCAATTGATTATTATTTGAATGAATAGGAATGTTGCTGCAACAACATTTAGTTTTTTTATATTTATAATTTTCCTGCAAGATATTGTTTTGAAAACTTGACGTTCAATTATACTTGAAGTTATGACCTGCCTTGTGTACACTGAATATGTGAAAAAATTGAGATTACTGTACTTAATGTATTTATGCATCTCATGAAAATTCCTCCAGTCATACTGTATAGTTGAAAACCTATCTGGAGCACAAGTGACTCTTATTAAGAGGAATGTACATTGCAATCTTGGTCATTTTATGCTTTTTATATTCTGTTTTTACAGTTGAACAAATGTTTTGGGAAGTGATGCATCTGAGGAAGGAAATGTCACTAGCCAAACTGGGATTTTACAAGGAGGAACTCTGAGATCCAATTGCTGGAAAAAAAAAAATGCATGAGCTTTAATGAGTGATCAACAATAATGTGGTTTCTAAGACTTTATTTTCCAAATATTTATTTCTCTTCTAGTAGGCCTGCCATCTCTGGTTTCTTCTTTTCAGCAGCTGCACTTAAGTGCGGAAAGGGTAATTTTGACAAACAGCAAGAGACTGAAAAATATTTTTTTCTGTCTACAAGCTTTTAGTTTCAGACATTTGAATACTGTGTTGAATATTTGCAACTGTATCAGTGGCATTGCGTAGAAACCAAATTTTGGGTGTAATGAAAGCAGCTGAAATAAATGTTGACCTCAGTTATTTGTTATGCAACATGTTTGCAAGAAAAATGAATGCTTTGTGTGTGCTGGCTTTCTGTTATATAGTATATTTTAAAATAGCTTGACTGGATGTGTGGTTTTCATTCTCTGAATAGCAAATCAACCTTTTCATCATTTGAATTCAACTTCATTTAATAATGGTTGAGTTATTGATTTCACATTGTGCACTTTAAATACAGTGTATTTTCTAAGAACAACACTTTATAATTCAAATCTATAGCAAATCTAAGACAAATTGAGACATGAAAGGGACTAATATGAAATGCATTAATGATACATTACTGTAACATTCTATAAATGCACTAAATTACAATAAATATGTCTGATAAATGTTAGTTTGCAGTTTTGAAGATTATCTGCATAGAAAGCTTTTCATATAGTGGAAATTCTGATGCTGCAAAATAACAGGAGAAATTGATGAAATTTTTGAAATATTTGGGAGTGTGCTATCTTGTCATTTTAATAGTTTCTATTTTTATGCTTCACCATGACACAATTTCTAAAGGAATTTTGTTCCGTTCTCATTTTTCATCATCAATTACATAGATGTCCCTCTCTCAAACTGTTGTCAGTTGGTAGGGGTTTAAGCAATAATCAATTCTTAACTTTACATCCAGCGGTTTAAAAAGAAAACAAATGTCTTTGTCATTGACAAAATCTGCCTGCTTGGGCCTATGTTGACAACAGTTGATTGTTTCTTTGCCATCTTTCTGAACAGGAATAAACTGAGGGTGCAAAAGAATGGTTTTTAGTTTCTTACCAGTTTTAAAACCTTTATCAATAAAACACAGAAGAAAATTCTGCATGTAGGAAGCATTTTAGCCAGCAGAAATCTTTTAATTTGTTGATTTTTGGTCATCAATAATTTGGATGATACCGATTTCATTTTTTTTTTGTTCTGCACAATGTCACTTCTCCATGTATTTTTCAATTATATCCTCGTGACAATAGGAATGCTGCTGTGACATTTGGAAAGTTTTGGTACTTAAGACCCTGAGTTTTTCTGAAGCCGAGTTAATTACAGTGCTTTCACATCACGGCTCCTGGTTTTCAGGGAGTCTGATACAACATTGAGGAGTTTGAGGACAATCACTTCCTTCAGGATGGCAAAATTTCAGGAAGAAACAACTCTGGTGTAACTACTAACTGTTGGCTTTAGAAAAGATTAACTAATGCTTAAAAGTTGGCCTTATGCCTGCTTTCTCTGTGCATGCTCTGTCTAAAAGGAGGGGCTGATAAATTTATAATGTGCCAAGAACCACTTTTAAAAAAATAGTGTTAACACTAAGCAGCAACAATGGTCAATTAAGTTTTCAGTGTAAAAGACTACCAAGCCCTAACAATATTGGAGAAAAACTATAATGGACTCATCACTGAAAGAACTTTGTTTCTGGCTATCAAAGTATTTAATAGCCTTGATTTTCAAGAGGGAAGGCTAAGAGTGAGAAAAGTGCAACAGAGCCCAGTAACAGGCAATGAATCCAGCAAGGCTGGGAAATGTAGAGGCTATACCAATTTTAACAGCAGTGTCTTGTATAAATTGATCTCTACAGAGTCCTGCATTCAGTGCCCAGCAGTCAATAGGGTAGGGAAAGGTCTTGGCAGGAACTGGAAGGTGAAGCAGTTGCTTGGCAAAGTTGGGATTGGCTGGGAGAGGTTGGTGTATGGGGTTAGGTTCATGGCCATAGAATCTGCCTAAGATTGGAAAAGGGATTAGCCTGGCATAGTGGGGGTCAAGGGCTTCCACATGAGGTTTAGATCAGTACTTTCTGTAACTCCAAGGACCACTCAGCTCCTGACCTCATTAAAGATTTGGTTCAAACATGGACAAAAGAGCTGAACTCAGATGAAGTGAGAGTGACTATCCTTGACATCAAGACAGTATTTGACCAATTATACAATAGGAGCTCCAGCAAAACAGAAGTCAGTGGGAATAAGGGGGAAAACCCTCCACTGGTTGGAGTCATACCTAGCACAAAGGAAGATGGCTGTGGTTGTTGGAGGTCAGTCTTTTCAGTCCCAGTACATCACTGTAGAAGCTCCTCAAGGTAGTGTCCTGAGGTCCAACCATCTTCAGCTGCTTCATCATTAGGTGAGAAGTGAGGATGTTCGCTGATGATCATTCACGGCTCTTCAGATACTGAAGCAGTGTCTGCCCATTGGCAGCAAGACCTGGACAAATTCAGGCTTAGTTTAATAAGTGGCAAGAAACATTAGTGCCACGCAAGTCCCAAGCAATGACCATCTCCAACGAGAGAGAATCCTATCATCTCTCCTTGATACTCAGTGCAGGATTCAGTGATGATAATTGCATTATCAACAACCTGGAGGTACCATTGACCAGAAACTGAACTGGACGAGCCACATAAATACTATTGGATGGGTGTAGCACCAACAACACCCAAGGAAGTTGACATCATCCAAGACAAGTCAACACACTTAATTGGTACCCCAACCACCATCTTAAAGATTCACTCCCTCCACCACTAGTGCAGCAATGTGTGCCATCTGCAAGATATGCTGCAGCAACTCACCGAGTGCTCCTTCAACAGCACCTTTCAAACCCTTGAAGGACAAGGGCAACCAATGAACTACCTGCAAGTTCACTTTCAAGTCACACCATCCTGACTTGGAACTAACTATATTGCAGTTCCTTCACCATTGCTGGGTCAAAATCCTACAACACAGCAGTTTGAGAATATGGCTCACCACCACCTTCTCGAGGGCGATGCAAACTGGCCTAGCCAGTGACAGCCACATCCTGTGAAAGAATTAGCAACTGTAGGCCTATGAGGATACATAAAATATAACTTTTAAACTTGATTTCTGATCCACTTCTGGCCTACCTACCCCTGCTAAACCTGTTACTTTCCCTCTGTATCCTGATATTGACTTGCTCTTTTGAATCAACAGGTTATTAAATATTTAAAAATCCCTAGGAACAGTTTACTACCCAAGTCCTAACTTTCGGCTGCCCAATTGATTCATTTTAACATAGAAACAAAGAAAAACTACAGCACAAAACAAACCCTTCGGCCCCACAAGTTGTGCTGAACATATCCTTACCTTTTAGGCCTACCTATAACCCTCCATCCTATTAAGTCCCATGTACTCATCCAGGAGTCTCTTAAAAGACCCTATTGAGTTTGCCTCCACCACCACTGACGGCAGCCGATTCCATTCGCCCACCACCCTCTGTGTGAAAAACTTCCCCCTAACATTTCCTCTGTACCTACCCCCCAGCACCTTAAACCTGTGTCCTCTCGTAGCTGCCATTTCCACCCTGGGATAAAGCCTCAGAGTCCACACGATCTATGCCTCTCAACATCTTATATACCCTCGATTAGGTCTCCTCTCATCCTATGTTTCTCCAAGGAGAAAAGACCGAGCTCCCTCAGCCTATCCTCATAAGGCATGCCACTCAATCCAGGCAACATCCTTGTAAATCTCCTCTGCACCCTTTCAATCTTTTCCACATCCTTCCTGTAATGAGGCGACCAGAACTGAGCACAGTACTCCAAGTGGGGTCTGACGAGGGTCTTATATAGCTGCATCATTATCCCCGGACTCCTAAACTCAATCCCTCGATTGATAAAGGCCAGCACACCATATGCCTTCTTAACCACCTCCTCCACCTGCGGGGCCGATTTTAGAGTCCTATGGACCCGGACCCCAAGGTCCTTCTGATCCTCTACGGTACTAAGAGTCTTTCCCTTAATATTGTACTCCTTCATCCCATCTAACCTGCCAAAATGGACCACTACGCATTTATCTGGGTTGAAGTCCATCTGCCACTTCTCTGCCCAGTCTTGCATCCTATCAATGTCCCTCTGTAACTTCTGACATCCCTCCAGACTATCCACAACCCCACCAACCTTCGTGTCGTCGGCGAACTTACCAACCCATCCCTCCACTTCCTCATCCAGGTCATTTATGAAAATGACAAACAGCAAGGGTCCCAGAACAGATCCCAGGGGACCACTACTGGTGACCGACCTCCATTTAGAAAAAGACCCATCTATACCCACTCTCTGCCTCCTTTGGGCAAGCCAGTTCTGGATCCACAGGGCAGCAGCCCCTTGGATCCCATGCCCTCTCACTTTTTCTAGAAGCCTTGCATGGGGGACCTTATCGAACGCCTTTCTAAAATCCATATAAACCACATCTACCGCTTTCCCTTCGTCAATGTGTTTAGTCACATTTTTGAAGAACTCCACCAAGCCTTTGACAAAGCCATGCTGGGTATTCTTGAGCATACTAAACATCTCTAAATGCTCATAAATCTTGTCCCTCAGGATCTTCTCCATCAGCTTACCAACCACTGAGGTTAGACTCACCAGTCGGTAATTTCCTGGGCTATCCCTATTCCCCTTCTTGAAAATAGGAACCACATCCCCAATCCTCCGGCACCTCTCCCGTCTCCATCGATGACGCAAAGATCATCGCCAGAGGCTCTGCAATCTCTTCCCTCGCCTCCCACAGTAACCTGGGGTACATCCCATCTGGACCCGGCGACTTATCTATCTTGATGCCATTCAAAGACTCCAGCACAACCTCTTTGTTAAAGTCCACATACTCAATCTTTTCAGTCCACCGCAAGCCCGATGCAAATGCAGCAGTTTCTTAACTCGCGGGGGTGCTGGCAGTGAGTTGTCATTTCCACAAGACTCACAGTGGAATGGTGCAAATCATCCAGCAGTTCGTGACAATTCTCCGATATGCCCTGCCACTGCTCCCAGCAAGAACGGAGAATTTAACGCTCAGTCAAAATACAAGGATGAGTAGTGTTTCCTTGAGTATAGAAGATTGAGGCTGAGGTGAATAAAATGTTCAAATGAAATGATGGTGTAGATATGGAGGAACTATTTCCTCTGGTGGGGAACCCAGAACAAGGAGTCATAGAGGTTTACAGCACGGAAACAGGCCCTTTCATCCAACTTGTCCACGTCGCCCTTTTTTTTTTAAACCCCGAAGCTGGTCCCAATTGCCCACATTTGGCCTATATCCCTTTATACCCATCTTACCCATGTAATTGTCTAAATGCTTTTTAAAAGACAAAGTTATACCTGCTTCTACTACTATCTCTGGCAGCTTGTTCCAGACACTCGCCACCCTCTGTGTGGAAAAAATTGCCCCTCTGGACACTTTTGTATCTCTCCCCTCTCACAAACCTATGCCCTCTAGTTTTAGACTCCCCTACCTTTGGGAAAAGATATTGACTAGCTGATCTATGTCTCTCATTATTTTATAGACCTCTATAAGATCACCCCTCAGCCTTCTACGCTCCAGAGAAAAAAATCCCAGTCTATCCAGCCTCTCCTTATAACACAAACCATCAAGGCCCGGTAGCATCCTAGTAAATCTTTTCTGCACTCTTTCTAGTTTAATAATATCCTTTCTATAATAGAGTGATCAGAACTGTACACAGTATTCTAAGTGTGGCCTTACCAATGTCTTAGTCATCCCAACTCATAGAATCATAGAAACCCTACAGTGCAGAAGGAGGCCATTCGGCCCATCGAGTCTGCACCGACCACAATCCCACCCAGGCCCTACCCCCACATATTTTTACCCGCTACTCCCTCTAACCTACACATCCCAGGACTCTAAGGGGCAATTTTTAACCTGGCCAATCAACCTAACCCGCACATCTTTGGACTGTGGGAGGAAACTGGAGCACCCGGAGGAAACCCACGCAGACACGAGGAGAATGTGCAAACTCCACACAGACAGTGACCCGAGCCGGGAATCGAACCCAGGACCCTGGAGCTGTGAAGCAGCAGTGCTAACCACTGTGCTACCGTGCCGCCCTGTATTCAATGTTCTGACCAATGAAACCAAGCAGGCTGAAAGCCGCCTTCACCACTCTGTCCACCTGTGACTCCACTTTCAAGGAGCTATGAAGTTGAGATACCGATCAGCCATTATTTAATTTAATGGCAGACAGGGACTGACTGACTCCTTTATTACTAATATTCCTAACTATGGACTTGGGTGTGCAATTGTGCTGGGTTGGTGTGCTTGCATTTATATAGCTCCTTTCACATCAAAACTTCCACACAAAATGGATGCTTGCCAGAGTTTGTTGCTTTCTATCAGCAAATGTTTACAACTCAATGGAGTACAGTTGAATAGGGGGTCATTTAACCACTCCCCATTGCAGAGCTTCTAACCATTTTCCATGGAAAAAATATTCGGACTTTGAAAATGGTGCAAGTTTTGGGTAAGAGTTAGTGGGCAAGTTGTAGAATTGTGCTAACTCGTATTCCATTGTTGGGAGTTACTTCCAACTGAACTTTACATTTTTCTTAAACCCTAGTTTTGTGCTTCTGTACTTGCCAGACTGCAAATGTCTATCTAATGGGAGGATGTTTAGGGGCTGGCAAGCAGAGCGCTCCACTTATGTTCCTTGTTTATTTTCAGGATTAAGTAAACTGCAGGTGCACACTCATTCAATTGCAATGTACCTGTGGCCTGGGCAACACCCTGATGCAAGAGAATGTGATGTCAATGCCTAAGCGTAAATCATACACGAGCATTTAAGGATTCTTTTGCATTCGATGTGAAATGTATAAATAAACAAGAAAAGACATCTCACAACATTGCTGGCAGGACAGAAAGATAAATTGTATTGGGATAGCTAACACTTCCAATTTTGTCATCCTCCCAAGAAAATAGCTTATCAAGTTCAGTAATTTGGTACATACATTAGCAGATGCTTACTTTTGGAATATTGACAAATGGTGCATTGGAGAACCGAGCGTGTGAATACTAGGCCCCGGCCTTTGCTACCATAAAATGTTTTTAAAAATTAACATTTCTATTCTAAATTTTTTCTTCATAATTTGTTAATTCAATTTTGAAAATAAGTTATCAGTCTCATTACTTATTAGTTCTTGTCTGCATTCCCTCCCTCTTTTGTATCTCTCTATCAGCGATGATATGACCTTGGTAGCTATGAAACGAGCAGTGTAGTTTAACAAAGTGCACCATTTATGTTACATAATAGTTTCACTGCCCTATGCAATAAAATTGAATTGCTGTATTCTGCCTGTACAGTAATAAATAAGTAAAAGGTTTGAAGGTACTGATCAAAGGTCTCCAGTAATAAGAATGAGGAAAGATTTTGTGTACTAAGTGGGCTTGTTGAGGCTTTCTACAGAGGGCTTATTTAAGATCATTTATCACATTGGTGTAGTGCGCCTCAAAATGAAGATCTGTCAATTTTTCTGTCAAACTTTACTCTTGATGATACAATAACTGGGCAAAGGTAAATGTTGTAGAAAGATTGAACGTAACGACACCAAATCCGGAAATGTTCGCCATAGGAGCATGCCTCTTGACCAGTTTGCCGAATGAAAAATGGGAGTGTATTTTTTTCTGAACAGCTGAAGAACCCGCAAATTTGTCAAAGTGTTTTTTGGAAAGAGTTTCAGGTTCGTGTTCTAGTCAAACTTATGACATGGATGTCTTAGGAGAAAATGAAGCACTGCAGCAGTTTTTTAAAGGTAAGAAGGTCCATGATTTTTCTTTTGTGACGAGCTCTTGAACTATCAACTTTAGAAAAGTTTGTTTGTCCTTTTAAGCCATTTTGACTTTTTGTGTATTTAGTGCAAATTGGCACAATTTTCAGAATGACCATCTGGAATGGTCAGAGAGTAGAACTTGAAAGGCATGTTTGAGGGGCGGAAGGGTGTATGCAGATTATCTGGATTGCCAATTTATATGTTGTTTCCTTCTAACAAACATGTTAGTCCACCCTGTGTTCTCAAATTGTACAGATGGATTATTTTAGGTTGTGGAGGATTAGTTACTTGTAAAAAAAAAAATGGGAATGGAGGAAGAGAACAGATGGCAGGTCTACCTGAATAAAGCATCTACTTCAGTTTTTGATAAGTTTTAATTTGTCTCATTGGATCACAGTGTAACCAGCATCTTGGGGGACCTTTGTGAGAAATCCACAGAAGTTGTGTTAGGTGGCATCAGTCACTTGGGTTCAAAGCGTGGTGTGCCTGACCACATTTCACCTGTTTTATATGGACTGTACTTACTGGGAATATTAGGCTGCAAGATATATTTTATAACTTGTGTTATCCTTACAAGTCTGTGTATATCTGTAAAAGGTATAGCTGGGACGAAGGAATGGTGTATTATAATTAATCTTTTCTTGTTTAATAAATGTTTTATTTTGTTAAAAGTTAATCGGCAATTGTATAACTCTGCTCATTCGTGTCTCTAAAAAAAAGTTAGTATCTATCAAAGTTAGGATCAATTAAACTAGGTTCCATCCTGAAATCTGACCAGTAGTAGCATCAGCGGGGATCGTGACAAATATAATAGCAGGACTTCATTAGAATTTTTGTCCTTGGTTTTGCACACTGGCAGTTAATCAGATTGACAGGCTGAACAATGCCTGGCAAAAGGTCTGCCTGTACAAGGCCAGCGAGCTGAGGATCGGAAAGGAGGGAGGGAGAGATCATGGGATGGAGGAAGGAGATCGGAGGGAAGGAAGAGATTATAGGAGGTGAAAGATGTTTGCAGTGTGCATTCTGGCTATCAGATTGTGGATGAGTGTTGGTTAATCATAGGAACATGAGTAGACCATTTGGTCCTTTCTTCAATCTGATCCAATAAGATCATGTGACCAATGATCTGTGACCAAACTCCATATACTCATCTCAACCCTGTATCTTTTCATATCTTCGGTTAACAGAAATCTTAAAATTGATTTGGCATGAATTGCTGTTCGTGAAATAAAGTCCCAAACCTCTATTACCCATTGTATCTAGGACTGGGGGACAATCGGCCAAAATAGATTCTCTCCATCTACCTTATCTGTTCTACCAAGAACAAAGAACATAGGAACAGGCCCTTTGGCCCACCAAGCCTGCACCAATTCATGATGCCTTTCTAAACTAAGGACCTTATGCTCTATGCTGTCCATATTCCTCTATTCCCTGCCTATTCATGTGTCTGTCAAGATGCCTTTTAAACATTGCTATTGTAGTTGCTTCTACCACCTCTTCTGGCAGTGCATTCCAGGTACTCGCCACACTCTGCAAAAATAAACTTGCCTCTTGCATCTCCTTTAAACTTTCCCCGCTTTTACCTTAACCTTTGTCTCCTAGTAAATGACATTTCTACACTGGGAATAAGACTCAAACTATCCATTTCATCCATGCCTTTCATTAGTTTGTAAATTTCTATCCGGTCACCCCCCAGCCTCCGACGTTCAAGTGAAAACAAACCAAGTTTGTCCAATTTCTCCTCATAGTTAATACCCTACAAACCAGGTATCATTCTGGTAAACCTCCTCTGCACCCTCTCCAAAGTCTCCACATCCTTCTGGTAGTGTTATTCCCAGTAAGTACAATCCATGTAAAACAGGTGACCCTAGTTTTTATTATCTTTCCTAATAATTTAACCTGTGACTGGGTATCATTTTGGTAAACCTATGCTGCATTCTATTCAAGACCAATACAATCATCTTAAGATCTTGATCCCAGAACGGAACTGAACTCTCAGTATTTCAGGTGTAATTTAATGTGGGCCTTGTGTAAGTGAAGCATAGCTTCTACTGCCTTGTATTCTATTCCTCTCGCCAAAAAGATTAGCATACCTATTGATGATTTTCTGTAACTGTTCATGACACTTTAATAATTAAGGTACATGAACCCCCAAGTCTATTTGGATTTTTAGTGTTCCTAACTTTCCACCACTTAGAAAATCACTCTTCTATCCTTTTAGATCCAAAGTGTATAACCTCACAATTGCCAAGTTTGAAATCCATTTGCCTCAATTTTGCACATTCATTTAGGTTGTCAATATCTTGGTAATATTATGCTTCCCGAAAGGCCTCTTCTTGTGCTGCACTGTTCTTTGTTCTTTATAGAACAGATAAGGTAGACGGAGAGAATCTATTTTGGCCGTATTTTTTGAAATGCCACCTTTCCATCTCATCATCTAAGCTGTTAACAAATACAGTGAATAGTTGTATAATCACAAGTCACATACTGCTCTGTCTCCAGCTGCTCAGCCAGTTTTCAAACCTGGTCAATAATTTGCCTTCAGTTCCATGAGCTTCAATTTTAGCTATAGTCTCTGAGGAACTTTATCAAATGGCTTCTGAAAGTCAGTATAAATAATAAAATTGGGCAGCACGGTGGCACAGTGGTTAGCACAGCTGTCTCATAACGCCAGGGACCTGGGTTCGATTCCCGGCTCAGGTCACTGTGTGGAGTTTGCATGTTCTGCCTGTGTTTGCGTGGGTTTCCTCCGGGTGCTCCAGTTTCCTCCCATAGTCCAAAGATTAGGTGGATTGGCCATGCTAAATTGCTCCTTCATGTCAGGGGGTCTAGCTAGGGTAAATGCAGGGGGTTATGGGGATACGGCCTGGGTGGAATTGTGGTCGGTGCAGACTTGATGGGCTGAATAGCCGCCTGCACTGTAGGATTACATGATTCTAATAGACATTTTCCCGTTAACTACTTGAAACAGCTCTTCAAAAAATTAAATCATGTTCATTCGAGGTGACTGATCCTTTACAAATCAGCCCAAGCCTGGTTATTGTCCAGACCTTGTTACATTTGGACATGAAAAGCTTCAGTCTCTGGGGAGTCGCGAATGCTGCTGAATATTGTGCCATCATCAGCAAATATCCCCACTTCTGACCTGATGATGGAAGGAAGGTCATTGATGAAGCAGCTGAAGATGATTGTGCCACGGACACTACCCTGAGGAATTCCTGAGTGTCCTTGAACTGAGACGATTGCCACAGTCATTTTCTTTTCTGTGAGGTTTGGCTCCAACCAGCAGAGGCTTTCCCGCTAATTCCCTTTGACTTCAGTTTTGCTTGATCTTTTTGAAGGCACATTCGATCAAATGCTGCATTAATCTCAAGGGCTATCACACTCACCTCATTTTTGGAATTCAGTTCTTTTGTCCATGTTTGAACCAAGGCTCTAATGAGGTCAGGGGCTGAGTGACCCTATCAGAACCCAAACTGAGCATCAGTGAGCAGGTATTGCTAAGCTAGTGCCACTTGATCGTGCTGTTGATGACCCTTTCCATCATTTTACTGATAATTGAGAATAGACTGATGGGTGGTAATTGGCTGGGTTAGATTTGTCCTGCGTTTTGTGTACAGGACATCCCTGGGCAATTTTCCCATGTTGCCATGTAGATTCCAGTGGTGTAGCTGCGCTGGAATTGCTTGGTGAGGGACGATCCTTTAAAACATGCCCTCATGCACTCTTCATTGAACCAGGGTTGATCCCTGGCTTGATGGCAATGGTAAAGTGGGGATATGCCAGGCCACTAAGTTACAGATTGTGGTTGAGTACAATTATGCTGCTGCTGATGGCCCTCACATGTAGGCCAGACCAGGCGTGGATAGTGGATTTCCTTCCCGAAAGGACATTAGTGAATAAGATGGGTTTTTAGGACAATGATTAATGGTTTCATGGTCATCATTAGACTCTGAATTACTTTTTAAAAAATTCACAATCCACCATCTGTGCTGGCATTACCCCGAGTTTCTGGATTACCACTATGACAATAGTGAAAATACCACTATGCCACTGCTCCCTGGCTGCTAAAACCTTTGGCAGAGAACCTTGTTAACATGTCATATTTACTTAAATGCATACTGAGATTCCATCCCCTCAACCAGAGTGTCTCTGAAGGCCTCAGAATCCTGCTCATTTTTTTGATTTTTTCCATCTCTTCTGAATTATTATCTACAATGATTTTCTTGGCTGCTACTTGTCCGCGGTTATGCTGATCAGATTCTCCAGTGGTGAATTAGTTGCATGAAAAGGTTTTTTTTAATAAGAAAGATAGCAAATTGAATGATTACATGACAACGCATAGACATAGATTCCAAAATTATAGCAGCTATGTGGACAGATAGGTATGCTATTAAGCAAATGAATGATCTTTAGTGCCTTTGTATTATAAAATGAACTTATTTGTGCAAAAGAGCAGTGGCTTATTTTTCTCTCTTTAGGTCAGGATCTCAGTGGAGCACTAGAGAATTCTTGTGTTGACACCAGTATGCTGGAAGCATACATTAGTAATGACCTGGATCCAGGAGCCATGTAAGTAGTTTGGTGATAACTTGGGGAAGTAATATTTTAATGGCATTTCTGATTCATTTTGTGTGCCTATTAACTTGACCTTTGAATTGCAATTGTTATTTCACCCTCATTATGTTTATCATTCATCATGATATTTGAGTCATAGAGGTGTGTGTAGAACCTCCATCAATTAAATTATTTCTGATCTGTAAATGAGTGTTGGCTCAAGTGGAGCATAGACACCCACGTGGACTGATTAGGCTGAATGGCGTGTTTCTGTGCTTTAAATTCCATGTAGGCTGAATATAGAAAGTTCAGAGGGAAGTGAGAGGCAAAGAAAGTGTGAAGAGAATAGCAGCTAACATAAAAGGGAATCCAAACGTCTTCACTGGCATATAAATAGTAAAATGTTAGTAAGGGGAGGGGTGGGGCCAAAAAGGGGGTCCACACTTTGAGAAAGAGGACATGGCTGAAGCGCTACATGAGGACTCGACATCTATCTTTACCAAGGAAGGGTACTGCAGGAATCATGGTGAATAAGGCAATAGTTGAGATACTAATTGCCTGGACAAAAAATATCGGTAAAGAAGAGTTTTAGAAAGGCTGGCTGTTGATAAAGGTGAAAAGTTACCAGAACTGGATGCTGAGGGTGGAGTAAGGCCGGATATTGCAGAGATGCTGGCCATAGTGAAATGATAACCTGGGACAATATGAGCACTTATTTGAAGAAATGTAAATTAATTGAGGAAAGCTGGCATGGATTTGAAAGGCAATTACTGTTTGACCTGAATTTTAGATAAGTAACAGGGAGAGTTGATGAGGGTAATGTGGTCGATGTGATCAATATGGACTTCACTAAGTTAAGTATAAGTTTTATTTATTAGTCACAAGTAGGCTTATATTAACACTGCAATGAAGTTACTGTGAAAATCCCCAGTCACCACACTCTGGCGCCTGTTCAGGTACACTGAGGGAGAATTTAGCACGGCCAATCCAACACATTTTTCGGATTGTGGGAGGAAACCGGAGCATCGGGAGGAAACCCACGCAGACACGGAGAACGTGCAAACTCCACACAGACAGTGACCCAAGCCGGGGATCGAACCCGGGTCCCTGGCGCTGAGAGGCAGCAGTGCTAACCACCGTGCCACCGAAAGTCATTTGATAAATAAGTTTGCCAGCAAAATTGAAATCTATGGAATAAAATGGACAGTGGTAGCATGGATACATAGTCAGCTGACTGGCAGGGAATGGAGAGTAATGGTGTAGGTGTACAGTGGAGTTCCCAGGGATTGGTACTCAGATCACTGCTCCTCTTGATACATATTGATGACCTGCCTTCTGAAGTCTAGGTCACAATTTCAAAATTTGCACATGACCGAAAACTATGAACTGAAGAGGATAATGATGAACATCAAAAGGCTATTGGCAGGCTGGTGGAACGGGAGAACACACGGCAGATGAAATTTGATGCAGAGAAGTGTGAAGTGATACATTTTGATAGGAATAATGAGGAGAGGCAACATAAACAAAGGGTACATTCTGAAAGGGATGCAGGAATAAAGACACCTGAGAATATATGGGCACAAATTGTTGAAGGTAGCAGGGCACGCTGAGAAAGTGGTTAAAAAGGCATCTGTGATCCTGGGCTTGAAAAAAAAATAGAGGCATCAAGCAAGGAAGTTCTGACAAACCTTTATAAAATTCTTGTTTGGTTTCAACTGGAATATTATGTCCAATTTTAGGAATGATTTGAAGGGATCAGAGAAGATGCAGAAAATGGTTCCTGGGATGAGGCACTTCAGTTATAATAAATTAGAGGAGTGGGGGTTGTCCACCTCAAAGTACAATGGGGTCAAAAGAGAAGTTGGACCCAATAATGGAAGGGATGGAAATCAGACACTGATTTAAAGTGATTGGGAAAAGAGCCAAATGCAACTCGTGGTACATTTTAAAAATTATGTAGAGTGGTTAGGATTTGGAAATACATTGCCTGAGAGGGCGGTGGAGGCATGTTCAATCGTGGTTTTAAAAAGGAAATGGGATAAGCACCTGAAGAGAGAGAATTTGGAGCACTATGGGGAAAGTGCTGGCAGTAGAACTAGCTAAATTACTCTAGCAGAAAGCTGGCATGGAATAGAAGGGCTGAATGGTCTTCTGTGCTGTAACCTATGATTCTGTAATTTTGTGGAACATGTTAAATTGTTCCACTTGTAGTTTATTTGCAGTGTATACTTGCTCACTTTTCCTAAAGGGAGTGATTGATGCAGTGTATGGTTTCAACACTCCAGAGTCTTGCCCATGACCACTGTGAACCTGGAAAGTGGGTGTTGGGCGGTTACCTCACTGTGCTATGGATAAGCAATGGGAAAATCACAGCCACGCTTCATCTTGTCCTCAATTTTGTATTATTTGGTGATCAGGAATGGGATTCCTGCATTTTCATCTTTTGCTTGCTTTACCCTATGTACACTGAGGCAGATTTTGTTGCCCCCTCTGCTGTTGGGCTCAGACCAGGAATAACCTGGCATATTCTTAGTTTCTGACTTAGTACTACATCAGGCATTTACTTAAACATAAGTGGGGTCTAAGTCCATCACGTTCTGGAAGTACTGTTATTTGTCCCACTATATTGTACTCTGGAGTCAGAAGTGATCTATGCAACATGGGCATGTTTGTATTGATGTGAAGCAAGAAAAAGTGCTCAAACACAACAAAATGTTTGATTTGAGTGTACATTACCAAAAAGTAAAACATTTCTCTGTCAATGCAGTACTTTACCAGATTCACCACCAGATTCTGTTTCGGAGCACTGTTCGCCTCCACAGATGACAGGTATGTGACTTTTCCGTACAAGATGACTAATGTTGCATTTTCTATGTAAAACAAGGCTTTGGAATGGGCACGAGTATGTAATATGTAAGTTAGTGTAAACGTATCATAACGCTTATCATGGAAATGCTTGTTTCTTTGGTCTCATCGTACATAAAAGATACAAGGTTTGAAAGGTGATTTTGTGGTAATTACTTAAATAATTTGCCTTCGTGCCACTAATCCATCTCTTCTGTTTCTCCTGGTCTCAAATTTCAGCATTGGACCTCACTTCTATCTGTCCTATTCGTTTCTCTTTACATTCTACTGCCAATCTCAACACATCTGCTTCACCCTGTGACCTTGATATCCTGTTGACTTTCTCTCTTGCATTGCCACAGATGATGCCCCCTAAATTCTACTCATACCTGGGTTTAAAATAATCCCCAGAACCTTACAGCCCACTTCTCAACCAAGCTTTTAGTCTCCCCTACTAGTACATCTTTCTTTGGCTTTGTTGTAATCTTTGTCTGAAGTGCCTTAGCATGCTTTATGTTAATGATGCCATATCAGTACAAATTGCTGTTGTATACGATTTGTAGCTTCTATCCATGTCTGCGTCGGTTTCCTGCACATTCTACAGTTTCCTCCCACAGTTCAAAGATGTGTAGGTTAGATGGATTGTCAAAATGTGCCACTTAATGTCCAAAGATATGTAGGTTCGATGGATTAGTCATGGTAAATGTCAGGACTACGGGGATAGGGAGGGGAGGTGATGTTGGGCCTGGGTAAGATGCCCTTTTGGAGATTTGGTGCAGACTCAATGGACTGAATGGCCTCTTTCTGCACTGTAGGGACTCTGATTCTAATTTCTGAATTATTAGTCCAGGTCCCTGGATTACTAGGACTACTGTTTCTATTTCACTGGAGCAGGGAAGCCAAGACGAGGTTAGATGGAGGTTATTAACATTGTGAAGAGTTTGACAGAGTTAATATTGAAAATCAGTTTGGAGGAGGGGTAGTCATCAATTTAACATGGTCACTGAATGACAACAGAGGTTAAGAGGAATTTTTTCTTTTGTAAAGATTTGTTGGACTTTGAAATACTCTCCAGTAGATACTGACTGTAACAGGACTGCTGCATCTTTAGAGAGAAAATTGAATAGTTAACAGAGGATTTCAGGGCTTTGGATCGAGATCAGAGCAGTGGGAATAGTTTTGAACTGTGTAGATATGGAACCGGCATAGATATCATGGGTCAAATGACCTTCTGTTGATTACTTTGCATGTGGCTGTCAAATTTAAGATGTTCATTTAGTTTTCACCTGCCTCATCACACTCCAGTTTATATGAAAAATGCTTTGCAATGAGATGATGCTGGAATAACTTTATATTTTATTCAGATGTGCAGTGTAGTGGTACAAGAGGAGCTGGAATTAATTCCCAAATGGGACAGCCTTCTTCAATGAGCCATCCAAAAGCTCCGTGTAGATATGGTGAGCTGGTGCTCCCCACTCATTCTAACTTGCCAAAACAACACACGCAATTTAGACTTCAGGAAAGTTTTGTGAAACCCGATGTAAATACGCCTGTAAGCAACAGTTCGATGCAGCCCAGCTATGTCGGTGGGCCAATTCTTCCAGTTCAAGAGAACACCTATCACCACCCTGAGTGAGTAACTTTCATTTAAATATTAAAACAGTATTTACATTTCAGTTTGTATTCCATTATCTGGGGCATTTAAACAAAATCTAATTAATTTGTAGTTCTCAACATTCACTTGTTGCATTTTAGCTCATTGAAGTGCATTTGATTTAAAAGCAAGCAAATGAATTAAATGTCCAGTCTGGAAGTAATAAATGCAAAGTTTTTGTACTGAGCAATTGATTCCAGAAAGTTACAATTATGCAACTTGTATTCTACAAATATTTGACAAATTCTTGTGTCCTAGAATTTTGATGCCACATTCAAGGAAGAGGAAATGTTCAAACCTATGTGACAATATTACTGATCATACCTGGAGTGATGTTCAAAGTCAAGAAGGCACCAGTAGGTATATTCAGGATGCATTTTGATTTTTGTTTTGTTTGAATTTGTCCATTGCTGAAAAGTATGGAGAATTTCTTTAATGCAATTTTGAAGAGATGCTCGGATAAATTTTCTGTAAAGCTATCTGTACCTTCTAAAAGAGTTGCTTGGTATTTGACAATGAAATGGTCAACACGTGTAACTGAACAATTCCATCCATGTGTTCCCAATGATGGAGTCAGCCTTTATTGCTGCAGTTGCCTGTATTGGAAATGGACCAGGTCAAAGATTGCTTTAACAGCAAGTATAGAATAGCAAAGTATTTTTTAAGAGGCGTGCAGTTTTCAAATGTTGATGGTCAGAGGGGCTTGGGTATGTTCATACAAGGAACACAGAAAGCTAGCATGCAGGTACAGCAAGTGATTAGGAAAGCAAATGACATGATAACTTTTACTGCAAGGCAATTGGAGTACAGGAATATGAAAATCTTGCTATAATTGTACAATTGTGAGACCACACAGTGGAGTATGGTGCTCAAATTTGCCCTCCATGGGAGAATATAATTACATTGGAGGGGGTGCAGCAAAGCTTCACTAGATTGGTTCCTAGATGCGAGAAATAGAAACATACATTGAAACATAGAAACGAGAAGCAGGAGTAGACCATTTGGCCATTCAAACCTGCTCCACCATTCATTTTGATCATGGCTGATCATATTCAAATCCTGATCATCCTCCTTAACCCCTCCCCCTTTTCCCTTAGCCCCAAGAGTGATATCTAATTTCTTCTTGAAATCAGACAGCGTTTTAGCCTCAACTACTTTCTGTGGTAGTGAATTCCACACATTCACCACTCTCTGGTTGAAGAAATTTCTCCTCACCTCAGCTCTAAAAGGTTTACCCCTTATCCTCAAACTATGACCCCTTGTCCTGGACTCTCCTGCCATCGGGAACATTCTTTCTGAATCGACTCTGTCTAACCCTGCTAGAATTTGATAAGTTTCTAAGAGATCCCCTCTCACTCTTCTAAACTCTAATGAGTACAATCGTAACCGACTTGGTCTCTCATATGATATACCTGCCATCCCAGGAATCAGCCTGGTAAACCTTCATTGTACTCCCTCTACAGCAAGGACATCATTCCTCCAATAAAGACACCAAAACTGCACACAATACTCTAGGTGTGGCCTCACCAATGTTCTATATAATTGCAGTATATATATTTTTTTAATTCTAAGATGCGATAATGGTTAAATTTGGGTCTATATCAATTGGAGTTTAGAAGAATATGAGATGATCTTATTGATATGTACAAGATTCTGAAGTGACTTGACAGGGTAGACAGGTATTGTTTCTCCTGGCTGGAGAATCTAAAATACAGGACACAACCCTGAATAAGGGAGTTGATCATATGTGATTGAGATGAGAAGTTTGTTCACTCATTGAGTTGAGAATATTTGGAATTCTCTACCTCAGAGGGTTGCAGATGCTCCATTGTTAAGTGTATTCCAAGTTGGTACAGGTAGATTTTTGCATTGTCAGGAAATGAAAGGATTTGGGAGCGGGAAACTGAATTGAAGGGGATCATCTTGAATGTCTGAGCAGGATCAAGGGCCATGTGGTCTACTCCTGCTATTTCCTATGGCTCATGACTCCAATTTACCCAGCATGCATACATTGAGAGTGGCACTTCCACATGAAATCTGATAGAACAGACCTTTCGCGTACAATATTTCTGATCCCTGGACTCCTCCGGAGGAGTCCTGACAGAGCAGCTCACAAGACGTGTGCTGGTCTGATGCACAATCTTCTCAACATGAGGGAATAGTCCTTGCCACTAACAATCAGGGAAGAAGTCGAGGATCAGGAGCACAAGAATGATAAGGCGGAAGAGGAGAAGGTGGAGGCTGAACCCAGACAACCCTTTTCTACTTGGGCTGTACTTGAAGAACTAATTCAAGTGTGATGCCAATCCAATTCCCCGTTCATCAATACTCCAACACTCCTTACTTCCCTTATGACATTGTCCTCTTGGGCCCAGCGTAAAAATAAAAGCCGACATAAAATACAAATTCCAGTCAAAATTTATAAATTAAATCATGCTCTATTGCAAACGAAATCAAACTCATCACCCTTCGTGCCTGACTTCTGTGTGCATTTATCTGTATTCATATGAGTGGCTGATGGAAGGCTGTTGACTTTCGGTGGAAGGGACCACAGAAGGCCTTGGAAAACAACCTAGGGCAAGTTGAGGCATTGGCTATCAGATATTGCCTTGATGATTGCTTCCACAATGTGTTGATGGAGATGGCCACCAGTTCCATACTTGAAAGGATGGGCTCCGGGCTCCAAGTTCTGCATAAAGCCTGTGCTAAGTTGGTGTAGGATACCTCTATGCTCCTTGATATTGGAGGCAGGGTTTCTGGTGTGCTTCCTAATGCATCAAACATTTTGATGTGGTTCTCTCCCCACAAATGCTGCCAGACCTGCTGAGTTTATCCAGCATTTTTTGTTCTTATTTAACATCCATGCGGCTGTATTTGAACTGCAGAAAACCCATTCGTAGTTCTCAATGTCTCAACAGTCTTCATCAGTAATTAGCCTATGAAGTTTGGAGGCCCCAGGCACGATCCTCAATTTGTGCTGAATTAGTTCATCTTTTCAATTCTATTCTAGTGTTTGTAGCAAAAAAAATCACCATTGCAAAATTGTTCAAAGGAAATGTAATAGCTATTTTAATTTGATTAATAAATGTGTTATTAATTTGTAATTGTATGTTGTACCTACAACTGATCATAGTCCATGGAAAGAGGTTAGGTGTGCATGATCAAAACATTGGGAAAGACAAAAGAGGAGTAAGAAAGAACAATGTTGGTGTTTTGCATCTAAGTGGGAAGGCAAAAGCTCTGCAACTGGTAAGAGAAAGGGAAATGAGATGCAGAAATCGCAGGCAAGTAAATCATAGAATCCTACAGTGCAGAAAGAGGCCATTCGGCCCATCGGGTCTGCACCAACCACAATCCCACCCAGGCCCTATCCCCATATCCCTACATATTTATCCACTAATCCCTCTAACCTATGTATTCCGGGACACTAAGGGGCAATTTAGAATGGCCAATCAACCTAGCCCGCACATCTTTGGACTGTGGGAGGAAACCGGAGTACCTGGAGGAAACCCATGCAGACACAAGGAGAATGTGCAAACTCCACGCAGACAGTGACACGAGCCGGGAATCGAACCCAGGTCCCTGGAGCTGTGAAGCAGCAGTGCTAGCCACTGTGCTACCGTGCTGCCCCTAAAGACAAGTTTCACCCACTGATTTATGTTTATTTATTTGTCACAAGTTGGCTGACATTCACACTATAATGAAGTTACTGTGAAAATCCCCTAGTCACCACACTCCGGCATCTGTTTGGGTACACTGAGGGAGAATTTAAGGTAAGTAAGTAAGAAGTAAGGTGAAGGTGGGAAACAGCTGGACCACAGAGTAAAAACCAGTAAGTGTGAGATAATGAGTTTAAGTTTATTTATTAGTGTCATTAGTGGGCTTACATTAACACTGCAATGAAGTTATTGTGAAAATCCCCTTTTCGCCACACTCTGGCGCCTGTTCGGATATACTGAGGGAGAATTTTAGCATCTAACCAGCACATCTTTCGGACTCTGGGAGGAAACCTGGAGGAAACCCACACAAATGGGAGAATGTGCAGATTCCGCACAGACCCAAGCCAGGAATCGAACCTGGGTCTCTGGCGCTGTGAGGCAGCAGTGCTAACCACTATGCCACCGTGCTGCCTTTGAATTTAGACACAATCAAATGTGGCCTCAATCCAATATTCTATCATCTTTTGATGATGTATCTAATATGAACTTTGATAATGGAGCTTTTCATAAATAGCTTCCGTTATAATTGTGTATGGCACTAATTTCCTTTAATGGGATCATTGCATGTATCTTTTAGTATTTGTTTAGTCAAATTTTTATTAAATCTTCCCGTGTAACTTTTTGAAGTGCAAACTGGTGATCTGTGGTACACCCAGTGACGCTTGCTTTCATTTTATCGCATTTCTCTGTATAATCAAGCAAATTGGATGCACTTTCAGTTTGAAGATTTAGAACCAACATCATGTCTCTTTTAACATTAAAAAAAATGGCTAGACCAGCATTTATTGCCTTTGAGAAGGTGGTGGTGAGCAACGTTTTTGAACCACTGCAGTCCATGTAGTGTAGGTACACCCATGATGCTGTTAGAGAGGGTATTTCAGATTTTTGACTCGGCGATAGTGAAGGAACAGCAATATATTTTCAATTCCGGATGGTGTGAGGCTTGGAGGGGAACTTCCAGGTGGTTTCAGACTGTTTTATCTTCTGTGGACTATTAGTTTAATCTTCAGTGAAATATTAACTCAGAAGGAAATATTCTCAGGCAGAATTTGTATTTGCATATTCACATTTATTTTCTCAAAGATTCCGGAGAACACAGTATTGATGTCAATAGTTACGATATTGATGGTCAGAATGGAGTTTCGATGGACTGGGGTTCTCCATGTTTAAAATGGCATCCTTTTCAACCCAATCACTGGGCAACTTTGTATGACAGTAGTTGCAATGAATTGTAAGTACCCATTATATATTTATTTTTGGCTCCCAAGTTTAAACATTTTTTTCACCAACTTTTTAAGTGCCACAGATGGCAAAACATCTTACCCCCAGACTTCATTTTCATAATATTGTGAAGCTTTCAACATCAGCGTTATTACTTTGTAAAATCTACAGCAAACTCTGGCATCACACATACCCAGTTAAACATGGAAATCCAGAGCTTGCTGCCAGAGATGACCAATTCTACCTCAGGACATGCTGTTATAAACTTCGCCAACAAAATCAACGCAATCACTGATTTTGTATGAACCAATTCATGCTGTGAAAAAAAAATATTCAAAATTTAAGTCTTGTCCAAATAATATTTGCTGCTTTTAATTGCTGAAAAAAGAGACATGCTGTCAAAGCTTTTTGTCTTGCACTCATCAGGACAGGTTCACAAGAATACAATTGTAAAGGGAACAACAATTTATACTGCATGAGAAGAACATGCTGATTGGTTGGCAAGTGGACTCTGACTGATAAAGACATTTTTATGGAGAATGCACCAGGGAACAGTTAACTGCCAAACCTTTTGTTTAAATTCAAACCAGGTGGGTCAACCCTGGTCAAGGCATTGCCATGAGGAATAAAGCAGGAAAAAGCCCCAAGCTTTTGTTTAGTGGAAAAAGGTGTAATGCATGGCGTTACTCCTTCTGTCTGCAAAAGACAGGGCTGTGTGTGTGAATAATATGAAGCTTCTAACAAGAATAAGTGAGTCACACTAAGTCTGCAACAGCTTACTGATTACACAATTTTTTATTACTTTAACCGAGAACTTTTAAGATTAATGGTATATTAGGACACTCATACATTGACCTATGTCTTTAATATGATGTTAACTGCACTTTAATAATTTGACTAAGGACCAAGCAAAATCCAATTTTATCCTTATCACTTGTTATGTGATAGATTTGAAAAAATGGATCACAGCTCTAGGAATTGCTGGAATCTTAATCCCTGCTACAAAGTGCTTTAAAAATATTCCATGTGTTCAATTTAATTTTTGATCATTACACTGTAAGTCATGATTATTAATGTATGCATATACAATTATATATTTTTTGTGTTTCTATTTTAATTAGACCTACTCCAGGCTATCAAGTAGATGCGGACAAAGGATTCAATTTTTCAACAGCAGATGATTCATTTGTTTGCCAAAAGAAGAACCATTTTCAGCTCACAATTCATATCGGTTTGATTGGATGTCCAAAATATGTTAAAACGCCTCTAGGCCTTAAACCAGTTGAAACATTCTTCTTGAAAATTTTAGGAGTAAAGGCAAGTTTCAAAATTAGGTTTGCTTCTGCAGTTCCATTTTAACATTTAAATAATTAGTATGCAAGCCTCTAAAACGTAAAGCTTATTCACAATTATAGCATGAGTGTACAGAGGGAGCAATAATAGAAATTAGACTTTGTTTAATTTTGCATCCTAATCCTTTATAGCAAACCTTCTATGTCAAATTATTTTAAAATTTTGGTATTAAACATGAATTTAGTTTTAACAGAGACTACCTATGAAAGTAATGCACTGGTGTGAAAAATTCACACACTAGCAGATTTAGAACTGAAAAATTAAAGAAATGCAATCCTGGGAGTTTGATGTACTCACTATCGTTCAAACCTCCCTTTCAAAGTAAACACTTCTCGTAGATCACAAGGCCAGGTCACTAAAGGCCTGTTGACCTAAATTCCTTGAGCACCATTTTTAATTATTCTAATTGTTAAACTGAAATTCTGACTTTGATACATCACCAGCAAACAAATGTTGAATGCAAGCGATAGCGACAAAATGAAATCTGCACTTTTTGTTTTACATGATTGCTTCTAATCAATGATTGTTTGATAATATAGCCGTTAAAATGATTAAGCACAAAAGGAGGCCATTGGCCTGTGATGAGTCTGCTGGCTGTCTGCAAGAACAGTGCCACTCGCTCTCATTGCTCATTCACCATTCCTCTTCAGAGAATGATTGAATTTTAATATTATAATTGAAGTATCTATGATGTTTTCATACTATGTTAATTTTGTGTCACACAGCATAGCCTGTGGAGGCCCTAACTGTGATTAAAGTATTACAGTATTCAATTTTTACTGCACACAGGTTGAGGCCACAAATCAGGTGATCACCATTGAACAATCTCAATCAGACCGGAGCAAGAAACCTTTCAAGCCAGTCAGGTAAAATGATTGATAGGAGGGTTTTTTTTTTAAAACAAAAGAGATGGAAGATATTTTCTGAGGTAATTTACCTTTCCAACTTGCGCTGTGGCCTGGATTTTACAATAAAAACAATGGCCATCAGCACTGACTATTTGAAAGAGTAAATCAGACAGCAACATCCAGCAAAACGCACTTGAAGTTAAATGCAGAATTCAGGAAGATGTTGTCTTTGTTACCCTGTTCCTCCAAAACCTTTGCTTCATCAGGGTCTTGTGGAAAAACATGACGAGGGCGTGAAGTTGCAGTATTTACCTGCTCGATACATGCTAAACTCACCAGAAAGGCTGAGGGCTTGTTCATTCAGCTGCTAGTGAATTTTTAACAATGTATAAAGTTAATTACAAAATAACTTTGCATAAGTGGAGTCCCATTCTTTCAGATTTTACTGATTTTTGGACATTTTAAATAGAAACATTTAACATTTTCTTTCTTCGCCTCTGTTATTTTTAGTGCACATTTTGCTTCAAATATTCTAAATTACACTTCTTGATCGAACTCTGCATCTCTCAGTAAGATGATTAGTTGATTAGACACATCTTTACTTGTGCTGTTCACACAGGTCCATGATCCCTTAGAGAGGGTGTTGTGCTGATTTGGATTTTTAATTACTGAAGCTCCTCGTATGAATTCTAAATTCTATGGACAATTTTTAAAATTAATGTTTACATTACGCTTACTTAACACTGCAATGAAGTTACTGTGAAAATCCCCTAGTCGCCACACTCTGGCGCCTGTTCGGGTACACTGACGGAGAATTTAGCATGGCCAGTGCACCTAACCAGAACTACGTTTGGACTGTAGGAGGAAACCAGAGTACCTGGAGGAAACCCACGCAGACACAAGGCGAACGTGCAGACTCCACGCAGACAGTGACCAAGCAGGGAATCAAACTCGGGTCCCTGGTGCTGTGATGCAGCAGTGCTAACCACTGTGCTACCCTGCCACCCATAAGTGAAATGACGAGTGTCATTCATTCACCGTGACTGCAAAATCCAGGCCAATGTATTCACCCAGTGAATAACTGCAATGTACGTTTTCATTCTTGGCGTTGCTGATGCCAGGCAGCAGCAGCCAGGCAACAATTGACTTCTAAAACCCCTGAGTGAGATGGGATTGTTGTCCATTGTTCCCACTTCTGATCCCTAATGGAATTAATCAGGATTCAGCTTCTGTACAATTCCTTGCTACATTTCTGAGCACTATAACAATTCTATGAGATGTTGGAAGAGGACAGGCATCTATGAAACTGTAGCCTAGTTGATGCCATCAAGAGAAAATCTGGGCCATTGTTCCTCCCACTTCGGGCAACAAAGCTGTACTTTGGAGCTGCTATGTTCGTTTAATGGACATAATGTAAATGAGGCACATCATACAATCCTGCCTTACTTTTACTGAGGGCTGTGCACACAGAATCTGGACACATTTCATTTTGCTTCCCTGAGGGATTGATATTTATGCTGGTTAAGTAGACCAGCAAAGTTCTTCCCCACTGTCAGACTTTGTTTAGGACACAGTTTAGGTGTGCAGCAGTGTTATATCATGTTTTCTTTTATTGAAGTTATGTTGGTACAACCTGAATTCAGGTTGCAAATCATACAATAGTGACAGTAGTTGGTTGTGTTTTATATCCTGAATTTCCCATTAAGACATCAAGGTGTGGTTCTGATTTTTAAAGTAGGACAGAGGTTCACATTTTCTTATACTATTTCTGCGGCTCAGAAAAAGTCTTTTCCTATCATTGGAACTATAAGGAATATTTCCAACATACACTGTTCATAATGCTCATCCTGTATAATGGCTTTAAAATTGGCTGTGTCAGACTGACCTGTTTAATTTAGCTACTTTTTGGAGAAGGAAAAATTGGAAATCCTGAAAACGGAAAATGATGAAAGTACATTGTACATCAACAACTGAAAGGAGAAATAAGTTAACACTTTAGGTAGAATCCCTTCATCCAAAATTGCTTATCCAAAAGCTTTTACCAAAATATGATATATATAGTTTCGCCCTCCATATAATGACACACCTTTTGCATATTTTATAGCATTTTCTACTCCTTTTGAATTTTTGTAACTTTCCATATTTTCTCTTTGTGTACTCAGTTTGTTCCCACCCATGTTGGTGCTGTTCTCTATAGGGTCTGGAATGAAATCTGTTTCTCTGTTGCTTCCATGTCAAGGGTTGTACTTACAATTTCCGTTCTGTAACCATTTCCTCGATTGAGAATTTTAGCTGCTTCAATAGACCCTTTTTACAGTGCTTTTTTTACAAGTCTCCCAGTTCATTCCCACCCTCTAAATTGTGAAACATTTTAAATAAAAATATCACCTGAAAATAATGTTCAAAATAAATGGAATGGCAGAAAACCAGAGAGAATCAGATAGACAGATAGTGGTGCAAAGCAGAAATAGGTGCATTGAAACCAGTGTCACACCATCATCGTTGATACTCTTGGCATTGCAAGCAAAAGCTAATGAATTTGTTGGTGTTAACGTACTTTTAAATATCAGGAACGTTGAAGATATGGGAAATAATTTAATTTGAGAAGAACACAATAGTTCTGTGTTTGCAACCGATAAATTTAAGAAAACATTGAAGCTACAATTACGGCATTGGTACAAAGAAGCTTCCACTTCACAATGCTGGAGTAGCAATATAATTTTATAGTTAGGTTACGCACTGATTTTGCAGAGATCGCGGCTCCAGTGCAATGCGAAAGGCAGGGAACATTTCAAACCAATCTGCAATTAATTCAAACGTGTGAAGATTTCAACCCACACTATTAAAACATTCAAAACATAACAGCTGAGAGAAGAGCTCTCTACATGCGTGGTTTTTATCTGAGTAGCTTTGATGATGCTGGTCTGCAAGTTATTATGAAAGTAGCACATTCGGTAAAATGCCAATCAATCACCTCACCTTTTACATAGAATGCTTCATGGTTTAGATTGAATTCAATGTTTCTTTTAAAGGATTGATTTGCCGGGACACCAAACCACAAAAATCACTTTAGGAAGATTGCACTTTGGTGAAACAACAGCAAATAACATGAGGAAGAAAGGCAAACCTAATCCTGATCAAAGGTACAAGTGATCCATATATAACAAAAATATATAGATAGTTGTAAAACGTTTACTGCATGGATATGTTATTTAACATCCTCCAGTAATTGCAACTTTAAAAAAAGGATCCAAGCAAAATATTAACTACTTTTTCAGATTCTGATACATCTCCAGTGTGTTTTGTTTTTAATCACAAATTTTGTTGTGTCGAATACGAATGATTTTTAAAAAAGGGTTCACTTGTTATGGTCAGTATTGAACAATGAGTGATGGTTGTTTTAATAGGAATCTCTCCTTTCTTTAGATACTTTAAGCTTGTCGTTGGTCTGTATGTTGCCAGCCAAAACCAGAATTATTTATTAGCAGCTCACACATCTGAAAGAATAATTGTGCGGGTAAGTATATTGAAATTCAGTTGCATTCAAGAAAGCAGTTTTAAATATATTTAAATTTATTATTATAGTTAAAACTTAAAAGTGATTCGCATGGATATCCTGCACATGAGTCCAGGCATGGTCCCCCACCCCAGGTTATACTTACCCCGAGCTTGTTATACTGGCAGGTTATACTTGCCCCCTAGCTTGTTCCCCTTGACTGCCTCACATTTTTAAATACCTGTTGTAAATCTCACCGATGTGACGTCACATTGGCGAGGAGGGATTATTTATGTGGGGGGGAATATATGGCAGGGAAGCCAATAATTGTATTCAAATTTATTAAAATGTATTTAAATAAGGGGCGTGAGCTTCGTGACGTTACCGGGGAGGGGAAAACTGACGAGAATCTTGTTTACTGATTCTCATGAGATTTATTTTGCCCACGTCACCGTTTACGCTCAGAGTGAGCATGGGTGG
The DNA here is from genome assembly GCF_964213995.1 of Mustelus asterias. Lineage (NCBI taxonomy): Eukaryota > Metazoa > Chordata > Chondrichthyes > Carcharhiniformes > Triakidae > Mustelus > Mustelus asterias. The sequence goes on from NC_135809.1 coordinate 16,693,847, forward strand.
AGAATTGCCCCCATAATGGAGCTATAACAGTTGTCAAGGTCTTTCAACATCATTTCAATCCTTTTATCACATTTTTGCCTTTGAACACAAGAACGTGTGTTCTTTTAAGTAACAATAGTTCTGTTGCTGTTATATCAAGCCTGCAGCAGCTGATGGTTGAGTCCAACACACTGTGTGGTATTAGCCTGCATTTATTTTACTTAACACAATGGAGTGAAGTTACTTCCTCATGTTATAAACTCTTGTCTTCACATGTTACTGTTACTATGAGTTTGGTATTCATATTATAAGATAACATTATCAATAGATTGCATAGAAATAATATGCCAGTAAGCAAAGGTTTCCTGAGATCAGCCAGTTATTGTGATGGCTGTTACACAGGAAGGGATTTAGAGCCTGCACACTCCGTCTGCAGATATGGCAGCACGTGCTTAAAATCCGGAGAGTGCGATTCGTGCTAGCGAGTTTCCGAATTCTGATCTTGCCGGAGAGAAACACATCAGTTTTCTCGCCGGAGACTAGACCCTTGTCATTTTTTTGGTAAGACTTCGTCCGAGGACTGTAAAGTTTATTTTAAAAGTATCAACATCTGCAAGGACAAACACGGTTCAGGTGAAGAATAATTAATTATCTGTTATCAAAATTTTGTACAAAATTGTTACTTTGATTTTCTAGGATGTTGCAGCTACATAATATCTAAAATGACTAGTCAGGAATTTGAGGGTAACTGTTTTCACCTTGACACCTTCCAGGCTTCAAATCCTAGTCAGTTTGAAAATGACCGTGAAGTAACGTGGCAAAGAGGACAGACTGCCAACACAGTTGTCTGTCACGGCCAAGTGGGAATCAACACAGACACTCCAGACGAGGCATTGGTTGTGTGTGGCAATGTAAAGGTGATGGGGGCAGTCATGCATCCATCTGACAAACGAGCTAAACAGAATATCCATGAGGTGAGTAATTATAACGCATGTACCGTGGTCAAAGGATACCAAGATTTTCCTTGCCAGTGCAATGATCAATTCTGTTTTATTATGAAAAGTGGTACTTTCTTTCACCACCCCCCACTCCGCCCCTCAATCCCCAGCCTACCTCTGTGAAATCTTTGAGGCAAGCCATTTATATGTTTTTTGGCAGGTTTCTGGTGGCATACACAACTGTGCTTAAGTGACTTTACCATGGGAGTGAGGGAGGAAATGGCTGTGGCTGAAGTAGCTTAAAAGCACAGACGCCCTCGAAGAAGGAGAAAATGCAGATCTCATGGTGTTCAAAATTCAACAATGCAGATCTTTCTTTCCTTCTTCCAATGCTGTTATGGACAAACATCACAGCTAAATTTCTACAATGTGCATAAGGCTATAATGTATCAAAATTTTTTGTTGTGTAGGTTGATACTACTGAGCAACTAAAGCGGATAACACAAATGAGGCTAGTTGAGTATGATTACAAGCCTGACTTTGCATCAGAAATGGGAGTAGATCGTCCTCATGAAACTGGTAATGCAACTCTAGTTTTATTAATCATTCTGAAAATGTTCAGTAGAGTATCTCCTTTTTAAGCTTTCATGAAAATGTCAATTTGGTTTGATGATAGCATTTAAAAGCTGAACGCTCTGTACATTTTGCAGTATACATGAACACGCGTTCCAGTGCGATGAACATCTAAATAAGGAGTAGGGCAGATCCCAAAATGTAGAATCATAGAAATCCTACAGTGCAGAAAGAGGCCATTCGGCCCATTGAGTCTGCACCGACCATAATCCCGCCCAGGCCCTATTCCCGTAATCCCACATATTTACCCTGCTAATCCCCCTGACACTAAGGGGCAATTTAGCATGGCCAATCCACCTAACCCGCACATCTTTGGACTGTGGGAGAAAACCGGAGCATGCGGAGGAAACCCACGGAGAGAATGTGCAAACTCAACGCAGTGACTCCAGGCTGGAATTGAACCTGGGTCCCTGGCGCTGTGTGGCAGTAGTGCTTGCCACTGTGCCGCCCCGGTTGTATAATCTGCCTCTATTTGTCTAGTAATTGCACAATTGGCATGTCACAACAGGAAAACATACATTGTGCTGACCTGATGGTCATAAACCTGTTAAATGGTGAAACAGACTAAAGGCATTGAAGACCGAATCCCGTTCCAATGTGTGAGATATTTTCATGCGAGAAGATCTGTTGGTTTCTCTGCAACTAGAATTTAGAATTTTAAATTTTGCTTCATCATTTTGAGTAATGATCCAATTCAGTTCATTCTTATTTGATGTTTGATACCACTCATTTTATAAGTGCATTCACTTTCAGAAATAGCTGAAATGGATATGCTTCATCTTTGCTGAAGTCTCAGTACATTTTCTTTTATTCTTGGGACTTGGGTGTTGCTGGCTGGCCAACATTTATTGCCTATCCCTAGTTGTCCAAGGGCAGTTGAGTCAAACACATTGATGTGGCTCTAGAGTAGGCCTGACCAGGTAAGGATGGCAGATTTCCTTCCCTAAAGGACATTAGTGAACCAGATGGGTTTTTTCAACAATGGTTTCATGGTCATCGGTAGATTCTTAATTCGAAATATTTTTTTATTGAATTCAAATTCCACTATCTGCTGCGGCGGAATTCAAACCCGGGTCCTCAGAATATTAGCTGAGTTTCTGGATTAATAGTCTAGCGATAATACCACTAGGCCATGCCCCCCCCACCCCCCCAAATATTTTACAAAGTGTAACTGGGTACCATTCATCATTTGTAATGATGTATTCTTGGTTGGTAACTCTGGGATTTTCAAACATTTATTTGTGCTTATCTATTGTTTGGTGGAATAGTAAAATTGATCACTCTTCTGCTAATATGACATATATAGAATAGAATAGAAACCCTACAGTGCAGAAGGAGGCCATTCGGCCCATCGAGTCTGCACCGACCACAATCCCACCCAGGCCCTACCCCCACATATTTACCCGCTAGTCCCTGTAACCTACGCATCAGGACTCTAAGGGGCAATTTTTAACCTGGCCAATCAACCTAACCCGCACATCTTTGGACTGTGGGAGGAAACCGGAGCACCCGGAGGAAACCCACGCAGACACGAGGAGAATGTGCAAACTCCACACAGACAGTGACCCGAGCTGGGAATCGAACCCGGGACCCTGGAGCTGTGAAGCAGCAGTGCTAACAACTGTGCTACCGTGCCGTGCCGACATCTTTCCATTTGATCCTCTTAATCCATCATGGAAAAGCATAGCGAAGGCGGAGGCCAGGAACTATTAATGCCAGATTAATGGGATACATGGCTAAGGGCCATTAATAATGGATTAATGGGTTACATGGCCAAGGGCTATTAATGACGGATTAATGGGATACATGGTCTGGGACTATTTATAACAGATTATGGTGGCACAGTGTTTGGCACTGCTGCCTCACAGCGCAAGGGACCCGGGTTCGATTCCCAACTTGGGTCACTGTCTGTACAGAGTCTGCATGTTCTCCTCGTGACCTCCCACAGTCCAAAAGACGTGCTGGTTAGGTGCATTGGCCATGCTAAATTCTCCCTCAATGTACCCTAACATGTGCCCAAGTGTGGCGACTGGGGGATTTTCACAGTAACTTCATTGCAGTGCTAATGTAAGCCTATGACACTAATACAAATAAAAAAAATTTAAAATAAAATTAATGGGATACATGGCCAGGGACTATTAATGGGATAGAACATAGAACATAGAACATAGACCAGTACAGCACAGAACAGGCCCTTTGGCCCACGATGTGCCGAGCTTTATCTGAAACCAAGATCAAGCTATCCCACTCCCTATCATCCTGGTGTGCTCCATGTGCCTATCCAATAACCGCTTAAATGTTCCTAAAGTGTCTGACTCCACTATCACTGCAGGCAGTCCATTCCACACCCCAACCACTCTCTATGTAAAGAACCTACCTTTGATATCCTTCCTGTATCTCCCACCACGAACCCTATAGTTATGCCCCCTTGTAATAGCTCCATCCACCCGAGGAAATAGTCTTTGAACGTTCACGATAGGAAAGGTAAAGTTGCTTCAATTTATAGACTTTAGTCAGTGCCAAATTATAACCATTTATCTGCAGTGAGAGACTTTTCCCATTTAATTTAACCTTTTGTTGGCCTTGCAAATAGTTTTCTCCCAAATATTTTCATTGCTATGATGCAGAATGCATTTTTTTATTTTTGCTTTTGCTAAATAAAAGCATCCTCACTTTTCTGGAAGTCCAAGATTAGAGGTCATAAATATTAAATCCAATAAGAAATTCAGATGAGACTTTACCCAGTGGTGAGAATGCGGAACTCTTCACTACGTGGAGTGCTTGAGGTGGAATTCATAAATGCACTTAAGGAGAAACTAGTTTAGTAAATAAAGAAGAATATGCTGATAGGGTCGTGCTTGTGTTTTTTTGACTTGGTTGGATTTTTGATATTGGTATTTAATTTGTTTAAGTGAAATTGGAGTGTTTATTTTGATATGCAAAGAAGAGTGATACCGTCAGTATAAAATTTGATCATGTAGCAAAGTGACACTATGGGCCCTATTTTACCAAAAATTGAAATCGCGGTAAAGTCGGGTGTCAGGCCTTTAACGTGCTCTGCACCCGAATCCGAGCAGATCGCGGCTTTACCGACACCCGATTCAGGCACGGGTCCGGTCCGCGCCCGAATCGGGCGGCCTGACGATTTAAATGCATTAGTATGCATTTAAATCGACTTAATGAACCGCGTGCCCAATTCTACCGCCAAATCCCACTTTACCGTCTTCTGGTCCGTTCTGAATCCGCGTTGTAAGCGACCTGCAGAATAAAAATCCGAAGCGGATTTCTATTCTGCAGGGGAACCTCTGAAGCCCATCCTCCTCGACCATCCTTCGCAGGCCCCCCCGGCAGACCCCCCCCCCCCCCTCCCCCAACCCCCCCCCCAGGATCAGACCCCCCTGGGAGGCAGGCCCCCCTCGGCAGAGCACACCCCCAACCTACCTCGATCGCTGGTCCCCCTCCACCATCCTTCTGACCTGCAGTCCTTCGAGAGCCTGCAGCACCTTCCGCTGGCCTCCGCCAGAGGAGGGGGGCGGGCTCAGATGGATCTCTGGTTGGGGGGGAGAGGATGGACTTGGGAGAATCTTGCAAACTGAAAATAATGTAGCATCTTCTTTGTGCTGCCTAATTATCTATGGGAAAGGTAATTAAACTACAATGTCCTAGGGAGCAATTAGTGACCATTTGTGATCTGTAACTGGATTGTTGATGTCCCTGTAGCCATGAGCCAGGTGCTCAAATGTTCAGAGTCATGTGGTGAACTTGGAAGAATTGGCCCCGTGGTAGAACTTGGTTGGAAATAAGATTCAAGGAGATTACTAAATCTGGGAAATCAACCATAGCGAAAAGAAGTTTGTATTGGCAACTCTTCTCTCACATTCCATGGCAGATGTACCCCTACTTATGAATGTGATTTGCATGGGCAACGTTGGATGCAGCTAATCTGCCTCTGGAACAGCCTTGGATCCTTTCTTTCTTTCTTGTTTTCATCTGAACATTGCACAGAATTAGAGGAATTCCCTTTGGAAGATAATGTCAAAGTTATAATCGCAGGAACTAAAAACCTGACAGTCAAAAATTTGGGAAAATATTTCAAAAATACATATCCTCCCCATCCATATTTTGAAATATTTACCCAAATTTTTGACTGTCAGGTTTTTAGTTCCTCCGTCCGGAGCCGGCAAAAAGCGTATGGGCGCGCTGCAAAGAGAATTCCGGGCTCGGATCTCTATTACGCCTGGATCCGGCCCTTAGACTCCAAATGGTAAAATAGGGCCCTATGGGTGGGACTTACCGGCCGCGCTCACCCCAAGACCTGAAAATCCCAAGGTCAATGGATCTTAGCATGGTCTGTGTCCCGCCCACTACAATTCCCGTGGCGGGCGGGACAGGAGAATTCCGCCCTGTGTTGCTAGGGTTTGCTGTACCAATGATATTTAAACTGGACTTTCTTTATGTATGACCACCTTGGAGATTAGACTGTAAAAGTTTAGACTATTGAATCAGTATCAGTTTAAAAACCAATTGTTTTAAATTATGTTATCTTGTACTGTAAATGTTTTATAACGGCTTAGAAACATTGCTGATAAGATTTACACATTGCAGGATGTATTCAAACACTGCAAGCATTACATCCAATGGTCTTTGTTTTAAACAGGTATGATAGCACAGGAAGTGAAGGAAATCCTGCCATCAGCTGTAAGGGAGGTTGGGGATGTGACCTACACCAATGGCGATAAAATCGAGAATTTCCTCATGATTGACAAAGTAATAGAATTTAGAATTTCTAATATTTGTGATTGATTTATAACCTGAAATATTGGCAGTTCTTTGTGTTTCAATCTATAGACTCTTTTACGTTTCGAATGTTAGCAGTGAAATCAAAGTTGAGGCTCGCAATGTTTAATTCTTTGAAAAGCTACCTTAAGGCATGTTAGTTATTAAAATTATTTGATTATACCCTACCTATTAAAGATCTGCAAAAAGACCATACAAGACAATGATTGTAACTCTAATTTGCATTTCATAGGTGAGAATCCAATCCAACTCATGGGATTCACAATGAAATAAAAGCTTGGATGACATGCTACAACATTTAGATATGTCTAATGAACAAATGAAAGTAGATTTATAAAGTGTCTTTCACGTCTTAACCATTTTCATAACTTTTCTGTTTAAATTCTCATTGTGAAGTATGTGTAATTAAATTACTGGCTTGCTCAAGCTAGTTAGTTTTCTGAAGTTGATACCCAAGGTGTAATTGGTGGTATGTTCAACATTCTCCTTTCTTTTCATCAAGGCTATATTTCTACTCTCCCTATTAGGAAAATATCCTTTCAAGTTCTAAATATCAAAGAACAAAGAAAATTACAGCACAGGAACAGGCCCTTCGGTCGTCCAAGCCTGCGCCAACCATGCTGCCCAACTGAACTAAAGCCCCCTACCCTTCCTTTCTTGTTCGGGAGATTGACTAGGTTAGGATTGTTTTCGCTGGAGTTTGGACGAATGAGGGGGGAATCTCATAGAGACTTATAAAATTCTAACATGACTAGACAGGGTAGATGCAGGGAGGATATTCCCGATGGTGGGGATGTCCAGAACCAGAGATCATAGTCTGAGGATTCGGGGTAGACCATTTGGGACAGAGATGAGGAGACATTTCTTCACCCAAAGAGTGGTGAGTCTGTGGAATTCATTACCACAGGAAGTAGTTGATGCCAAAACATTGAATGTATTCAAGAGGCGGCTGGATATAGCATTTGGGGTGAATGGGATCAAAGATTATGAGGAGAAAACAGGATTAGGCTATTGAGTTGGATGATCAGCCATGATCGTAATGAATGGCGGAGCAGGCTCGAACGGCCAAATGGCCTCCTCCTGCTCCTATCTTCTTTGTTTCTAAATGGTCCAAGTAAGACCGACGACTGAGGATCAGATCTTTTCCATGGGATGTGGGCATCGCTGGCAAGGACAGCATTTATTTCCCATTCCAATTTGCCCTTGAGAAGGTGGTGGTGAACTGTCTCTTGAACTTCTGCAGTCCACGTGGTGGAGGTAGACCCACATTGATGTTAGGGAGGGAGTTCCAAGATTTTGACCCAGTGACTGTGAAGGAATTCCAAAGTTTATATGGTGTGTGACTTAGAGGGGAACTTTCATGTGGTGGTGTTCCACCAATATTGCTGCCCTTATCCTTCTAGGTGGTAGAAATCGCAGGTTCGGAAGATGCTGTTGAAAGATCCTTGGTGAGTTGCTGCAGTGCATCGTATACATTGTACACACTGCTGTCACTGTGCGTCAGAGGTGGGGGAAGTGAAAGGGTTCAAATCAAGCAAGCTGCTTTGTTCTAGATGTTGAACTTCTTGAGTGTTGTTGGAGCTGCACTCATCCAGGCAAGTGGAGAGTATTCCACCATGCTGCTGACTTGTGCTTTGTAGATTCTTGGACAAGCTCTGTGAATCAGTAGATGAATTACTGTCCACAGAATTCCCAGAGTCTGATGCAGCAACAATAGTCCAGTTCAGTTTCTGGTCAATGGTCACCCTCAGGATGTTGATAGTGGGGGCTTAATGATAGTGATTTCATTGAATGCCAAGAGGCGATAGTCATTTCCTGGCACTTGTATGACATGAATGTAACTTGCCATTTATTATCCCAGATCTAAAAGTTGTCCAGGTCTTGCTGTATATGGGCACACATGTCTTCAGTATCTGAAGAGTCATGAATGGTGCTGAACATGAACATCAGCAACCATTCCCACTTCTAACTTTATGATGGAAGAAAGGTCACTGATGAAGCAGCTAAAAATGGTTGGGTCTAGAACACTACCCTGAGGACTGAGATGATTCACCTCCACTAACCACAACCATCTTCCTTTGTGCTACTCATAACTCCAAACAGTGGAGAGCTTTCCCCCGATTCCCAATGACACCTTTTTAGTTGGGGCTCCTTGATGCCACACCCTGTCAATGTTGACTTGATGTCAAGAGCAGTCACTCTGATCTCTCATCTTTTGTTCATGTTTGGATCAAGGTTGTAATGAGACTAGGAGCTAAGTGGTCCTGACTGAACCCAGATCATCAGTGAGCAAGTTGTTGCTGAGTAAATGCCCTTTGTTAGCAGTGATCATGACAACTTTCATCACTTTGCTAATGATCAAAAGTAATTGGGCCGGATTGGATTTGTCCTGCTTTTTGTGTACAGGACATACCTGGGCAGCGTTCTACATTGTCGGGCAGATGCTGGTGTTGTAGCTGTACTGGAACAGCTTGGCTGGGGGCATGTTTAGTTCTGGAGCACAGTGCTGGCATATTCTCAGGTCCCATAATAGGCTTTGTATAATCCAGTGATATCAACCATTTCTAGATATCATGTGGAATTAATTGAACTGGCTGAGGACTGGTATCTGTGATTCTGGGGACCTCAGGAGGAGGCTGAGATGGATCATCCGTTCAAGACTTCTGGCTGAAGATAGTTGCAAGTTAATGTTGAGGACTCGCAGGCTATCCTGGTTTCCAATCTTAGTAAATCAATAAATTTACTTTGATATTGCCATTGGCTGCTGAAAATCCACAAATAGGGAACATCTTTAGTCCAATGGCTGCAGTAAAGACAGCTTAAATCTTCTCCATGTTTGCAAGATGTCTAATTGGTAGCTAGTAATTTTATTCTTCCTAATGTGCCGAATTCTGTACTTCTGTTAGATGAAGAAATATGTTTTCCTTCTGTAGGAACAAATTTTCATGGAGAATGTTGGAGCAGTGAAAGAGTTATGCAAGTTGACTGACAACTTTGAAAAAAGAATTCAAGAGTTAGAAATCTGGAATAAAAATCTCGCCAAACTGAAGCGGTTTGGGAGCATGAAATCCACGATAAGTGAGAAAAATAGGAGTAGGTGGGTGTATTTACTTTTCGGTTTATGACCTGTACTGATGAACCGTGTAAAAGAGAAAGCAACACTTATGTGGCATTACATGGGTACATTCACTGAAGAAAGTGGCACTTGACCATGCAAGAATTTCCCAGGTCCTGTGGGTGAGCTAGTAGGTGATGGCTGAAGTACAAATAAAGCCACTAAAATAACCATGTGCGTTCCTGAGTTTGGGAGGGAAACATATCCTTGAAGTCCCCATTCACTTTTGTTGTCAATGTTTGGTGCTGGAAGTAGTTGTAGAAGACTGATGTGAAGAGGATTAAAAATAGTCCAAGATCACTCGCTGGGTAATCTCCCACACTAAAATGACCTGGGAAATACCAGAGGCAGCCCCAGGTCTGTGGAGCTGTATAAACATTCTTTGTCTATGCGGAAAAAGAGGAGTGAAGAAAACATGTTACTCGAGTGGAAAAATAAAATTAAGAAGAAAAGTTTCACTTTATTTGACAATGTTTTTCTATTACCATTGTAGCATACGAGCCATAAATCTAGAGTGCTGCACCCCCCACCACCAATGCCAGTGAGAACAGAGAATCTAGGACTCGACCAAATTTCCATTCTCAGCAGCGGGACTGGAGAGTCCCAGTCGCGAACAAGGTCGAAGAATCCTGGTCACTGTTACCATAATATGTTGCTTCACTAAAATAATCATTAATTGGTATTTCTAACTAACTTGCTATAAAGTATTTTATATTCGAGTTTGTTACATCATTGACTTTTTTTAAGCTGTGTGAAGCAACACATTAATAATTCACTTGATCACCTTGTGAGCCCACAATATCGACTGCATTCTTTCTTTGAGCACAAACAGTAGCTTTTTCTTTTTTTTTACCTTCCCTTTCTCTCCTCAGTGTTATAGTAGTCTCAGAAGAGCAGTGAACGTCCTGCTGAATGCTTCTTTTTACTCTGGGACAAGTTGGAGTTTTCTTTTGGCCCTTTTCCCTGGCTTGTATTTTTACATCCTGCCAACTACAAATGTTAAATTATTAATTTAAAAATAATTATTTATCCTGGGAATGAAGGAACCATTCAAGGTCATAACCACTGCTAATTCACTTCTGTGAATTCCCGCACCGTTCACTCTTTCATCCTGTTTGTATCCTGTCTTTTAAAAAAATGTTATTATTTGTTACTCACCCCAACAGATTTCATTTCTAGATCCCTGTGTGACTAATTCCAAGACTCCATCTTCAGTTCATATACTGAATTGCAGATGAGTGCGATTCTTAAAACAGTCTCAAGTCTGCCCCGGAATAGAAAAGTACTTTTTTCAACATATATCAACAGAAAGCATGATTAGCATTTAGTTCAATATGACACTTTTAAACATTGCAATCTCTTAAAACCTAGTTTATGATGCATTATATATGACTTCTCCAATTGTCATACTCAGTGGGATTTATACAGGTACTTTCCTGGCCTTGTGATTCTGATGTAGAGTAAAAAATTGAAATATGTTTTTTGCAAAACTTTTTAACTATTGCCAATGGAGTAAAGTTGCTTCCTTATAGATTTTTGTCTTGCCCTATAAAAAGAAAACAAAATAAAGCAATGTTGTTGTGTATCTAGTAAAAGGACTGCTTAAATTAAGATTTGTTGACTTTTACAGCATATTTGGGCGGACATCCATCGTGATACCATCAGAAAAACCTGTTATGGCCAAACGCAAGGTATGTGAGAGTAGAAACAAGTTGTATTGTTTAGTCAATTCCTCAATGCAGTGATGAACTGTTGCCTGGGGAACCCTGCACATGTCCTGATGGATCCCTGGAAGGAGCCGGATGTGTAGAAGTTAATTGCTATGGTAAACTACGGTGCCACTGGCATTAGGTGTCCACAGCGTCCCAGTGTTCACAGTTCTTTCTGCATCATCATGCACAGGTCAATGCCAAACTCCCTTGACTGCCACAGCCATTGTTGGCATTGGTGTTTTGACTTCTGGAGGTAGTTCAGGCATGTCCTGAAATCTATGCACCATGATTGGCCCTGTCTTGGTGAGGGAACACGCTACTACTGCACTCAGCAACTTCTGTGGTTTGCCCAGTGGCTGGCCCTCTTGCTGTAGCTGTCCTTTTCCCTCTGCACCAGCATTCCTCCATATGGCTGTCCAATAGAACTGTTTGGAGGAGTTACAGCCTGCTGTTTATCCCCTTTGGTCATGCACTGCCCTTGCAGAGAGGTTCCCTGGTTTCCAAGCCTTGTTAATACTCTTGGTCCCTGTGGCATTGTGCCAATGCTTACCCTGCTGAGAAGTACCACAATCCAAAACCTCTGCTCCTCAGAGATGATCCATTGTCTCTTGTCGTCTCAGTTCCTCAGAGATGACCCAGTCCTGATTTTACACATCCTTCCCCTTGCCTTTAGCCATCTTAAGCAAGCCATGTTAAACTCCACCCTTGATTTATTTGCCTCAATTGGACAATAGGAAAAGAGTGTAAATTCTGCTAAGCAAGTTCAAATCTTAGTGATGACTGAAAAGGTCCATGTTTAAATTGTACAAAAGGATTTTTAAAAATGCCACTAAAAGCACTCAGACTAAAGTGAGTTACAAGGCACCAGTACATGGATTAGGTTCTGATAACATTATAAATCATTTCAGCATTGTATGATAAAAATCATCATGACTTCCAGAAATATTATGTCATTGGAATACATTCTTTTGTGTTACTCTATTGAAGGTGAAATTCAGTGGAAGTATTTTATTCCAACTTTGACAAAACTTTTAGTTATTTCCTTATCACAGGAAAATGCTATACCATATTTGGAATAGTGTTTAATGGTTTCATCGCTTAACAATATTAATTTTCTTATTGGAAGTATTTCATTCTTTGCATCTTTTGAGCTACTTGTGAAATGAGGTCTTTTTAAAAAAATCTGTGGAGGTTTCTGATGTTAGAAACTTGGTTAAGGCAAAAGCATTTCTACATTTTTATTATTTGTCATCCAGGCCTACCTTCCCAAGAGAGGTGACTGTTCTTTCCATAAGATTTTCCATATTGTCATCATGGCTTTATTGGGACTCATGGCCTTTTGGTAAGCAACTAAACTAAGTATACATTATACAGCATTTTGTCATCAAAGTTCTGCATTTGTAGCTCCCAGGTTCAGGCCGATGGCTGTACCTCAGTCTGCTGTTCAACTCTATCCCTTTGTGGTCTTAGCCAGGGCAAAAAATACATTTGTAACTTGCTACTCTGCTTCTGTCTTCCCATTTGCTGTGCCCTGGATGGGAGGACAAGCAACTGGATGCTCTTGAATCCATCAATTACATCTATGAGAAAGAAGGGGTATATCTGCACAGACGAACCCATCCTCTGTTTCACCCTCCTGGAATGCATTGAACTTCCTCTCGCAGGGGTTACTGTAGTGTGCATTGTTGTGTTTAATATCCATCCATAGTGCAGAATATGGTAGTATGTTTAATACCACTAAAGTTGAAACTATAAGATGGATCAAAATAAAGTAGTGTTTAGGTATTGATCTTGCATTTTATTAAAGTCTGTAGATTATAGAAGAAAGTAAAGTCTGAGGGAACTAAAGGTTCCACAGTTTTAAGAATTATGAAAATAAATGAATTTGAGTCGGGTATGTTTAGGACAGTGTATTTAGAGTTTAAAGGGAACAATAGAATCCTTACTATTGAAGGATAATTGTGAAGTGCCATTTTATTTCCTGCTTCTAAATTATTTTAAGAGCTTGGAGAAAGATTATTGACCTAATAGCGTTTATTTGATTTGTGAGATCTTGAGACTTATATGTTTCAACATGAACACTATATTAGTAGTCTTTACGTGCAGATCCCAGTTACTGCCATGCATGGTGCTGCTGCCATGCAGGTAGATTCCTTCGAGACTATTCTGAGAGTCTATTACCATGTGACTTTACACATCATACAGTGGGTGGTGCTATTCTACAGTCCCATGTTAACCCTTTCTCTGCTGAGCACTTTTACATTACAATGGCATGCAGGCACACACAACAGATGTCTGGTTAAATGTATAGCCAGTGAAAAAAATGTGTACCACAGTCTTACCTTGCACCAATGGTGATCTTTTCAATTTAACACCCATAGCAAAAACAAAAGATAATAGTTTATAAAATTACTAAAAGATTAGCAAACCTTAATTTGTCAACAAAAATCCCTCTACAGGAGGGCATGACTACAGTCGTGTCTAGGAGAAGAATTCATTTTTGTTTTATCTATTAAACGTTGAAAAGATATGGTTGTCTTCTCCTGTTTGCTTTGTGCATCTCCAGGACCTGTTTTGATTAACTAAGATTTTGAAATATGCTAACATGTTCACTGCCGTATTCTGAATTAAAATAGCATTTGCCCATATGGACTCTCTGCTGCCATTTTTATTTGTTTCCAATGTAAAATAGGATCACTGGATGAATCGGAGAAATTTGTTGCTGATACTGGTTATCAGGTCATTTTTTACACTGTGAAATGAAATGTCACTCTAGTTATGTTAGTTGTCAATTCAATTACAGCAGCGTTGATGTCAATGGAAACCTTTTGCGTTTCTTGACAGGCAGAGCATGTACATATTGCTATTGTAGTGGCTGTATAAATCTCATTAAATGAGTAGTATTTTTAATTTGTATGATCCAATCTATTTATATCATTAAAATTAAGTTTGTGTTTCAACATTAAAAGGTGTGTACAAGTTTGGCCTTCCCCGACCTCATTTTAACAGCAAAGGCTCTGATATTTTGGATCCCTTGTGTAGGTCACTGCCATCCTGTCTGATTATAGTTTGGTCTGTTATATTTTCATAAGTTATTACATTTGAACAATATACCGGCTTTGACAATAGTTAGCAACAGTGGAAAATAGAACTTCTAATTGGAATAGTTTTGAGCACAAGTAAGTTGTCAGTTGAACCTTTATTTACTTGTAAGCTAAATTGACTACATATATGAGGAAAGATAATTGCTTATGAACAAAGAGATTGTTTCTCATTGGTTTAAATAACATATGCTTTTTCTGACAGTGTGATTTTGATATCTGCACTTTACGTACTAACATTGAATGAAGAAAGAAGTGTCGTTAACAATCTCAATGAAAGGTAAATTCTTTGTAAAATGTTCCCTGCTTCTACCTATAAGTTTCTGCTCTCTACAGTACCACCTACTCGTGTGATTGACCGTACTGCTATTTCTGACAGAATGAAAGGCAGCTCTTTAGTTTGTGATATACTTGCTTTGAAGAAAATAAATTTCAGTTTTCCTGCAAATGTGTTAACACTAGTAATTTTACTGTTGCAGCTATATTTCAGAGACTTTTACAACAAAGGAACATACCACCTTTACTCCATATACAACGTTGCCAGGTAAATTGTTTCACTGAATGCATTTGGTGTGTTACGTGAAAAAAACTTTATTGTAACTTACATGGTTTGCCCATTTTATTCTGTAGCAGAGAATGCGAGTTCAGTTTATACAACAGCAAACACTGAAATTCCCTGGCCTGAAGTAAGCTTCTGTAATATCCTGCCTTGTGTCACTGTACAATGTTGTGGGCTTCAATCACAAAGAAAGAGAATCTCTAATCGTCAGGGAAATAGGGGAATCACCAAAAAACATCATCTCGTGCGAAATCTTTTACAATCAGGTAAGATTTTATGACTCCCTAATACTCTTTAAAAATAAAAGTATTTTACATTTTGTTGGGGAAATTCATAGTAGGTTAGAGAAATTTCAAATAATCAGGGATTCAAGTTACTAATAAAATACTAACACTTAAGCTTAGATTAGATTTATAAACTAACAGGGGAACATACCGTTATGTAACGTCTACATAAAGACACAGAAACACAGTCAAAGATTTAACTAAGTATGAGATTTGAACAAGTATTTCTGATTTAAACATGTATTTTGGATCTTTGAAAATGTATTTTAGCTGTATGTTTAAGAAATCTGTACACTTTAGCCAAAAGCAGGTTAACACAAAGCTTAATGGGGTAAGAGGTATATTGAGATGAACCACATTCTTTAGGACAATGAAACTACAGAATGTGCAAGTTCTTATCAACAGCAAATACTAGCAGTAAGGTCATCTCAGCCCCTTCATGAATAAGGTAGTTCATATTGTGCAGCTAAAGCAGGTCTTCTCGGTCCCATTATGAATAGGATAATTCACATTGACCAGATAAGGCAGGTCTTTCTTATCAATAAAGTTGTTCATGATAAAATAGGCCTTTTCAGACATGGGAATGTACATCTGTCTGGCTTGCTCATTGACGTAAGCAAGAGTTGATGGGAACCTTAACTTTGACCTTTGTTGCCAAGTGTCAGAGGTTGCTGAGCAACAGAGGAAGCATCCTGATTCTACGGACCAATGAAACCCCATGAAGTCAAAGGGTAAAATGCAATTGGCTAAAATACATGATGGCTATTAACTGTGATAGATTTGTATTGAAAATGACTGGTTCAAAACTAACTGAAGGTGGGAAATGTAGACTTGAGAAATGTATATTTGACCCCTCTGATGCACTGTAACCTCAGAGTGGTATTGGAATGCTCAAGGCCTTCTCACATAGACAGGCATTGGACTGCCCAATGCTCATTCTCCCATCGATCATTGGTCAATAAAGATACGACTTTAACCAGAACACTGGCTTTTGTGAGTCTTTGTATTGGCTGAAGTTTTGGTGATACCTAGCCTCCAGGGAGCCCCTCAACACAAAAATTATGCTTTTTTTCCCCCCTCAGTACATTGATAACTTATGGCAGGTAGGTATTTGTATTTCCATTGAACATAAAAGCCTGTAACATGATCAATTTGAAGTGTATCTGTTACTAGTGCATAATGAAGGTTCCTTCACTCTTCTGTATAGGGATGGGTGAAAACAGACTACGGTCACTTGCCCTACTTAGCCCTTCCTGTTTGTTTAAGTATAATTGCAAAGAGACCTTTGCTCGCATCATATCCTAGACCCTGGGATCTTGGAACACGTTAAACTTTCATAATGCAGTGAATGATAGAGACAGTATAAATGGAGAAGACCACAGTTTATTATGCTCCAAGAATGTTACTGTCTTAAAATATTTACTTTGAGGAAATATTTGAAGAACATTTCACTACAATGATTTAATGAGATGTCCGACTGTCACACCAGTATAATTTCTCTTGGGTTTCTTTTTTTCTGCTCTCTTAGTAAGCACCAGAGAGACATTTGTAATAAATCTGCACTGTGTCCCTCCAGCAGTGAAGCTTTACGGTGCTTTATACAGGAAGTAATTTAGGAACATTTAGTAGAAATGGAGGCGGAAAAGCTTTATGCAAAGACTAAGTTCTATAACACAAGTTAAGAAAAAAATATGAATAATGCACCCTTTTGAATTATTTATTACTGTTGCCACAAACCAAAAAAGATTCTTCTCCACAATGAATTTTTAATGTGGAGAACTTGATAACAAAAGCCATTCAGAGAGAAATAAAGCTGTGTATCGTACCACTTGTTTAGAAAACCACAAATATATTTTAATCTCGATGTTGAGGCTTCACTTTCAACTTTAATAGTTAGATTTCTATTCGTCGACAAACAGGTGAGATTTGGTTCTGAAGGAACCCTTTCAGTAGTTTCCCCCCTCTCACTGAAAGTAATGAAAGAAGAGAGGAAAAAAATGTGGGCATGTAATATTTTCTTATCTTACCAGGTTTTAAATGAAATGAGAAATATGTAACAGGATATATGGAAGCGATTCATATTTCAGTTTCAGCTGAATTCTTGTCCTGATCTTCCGTCCCACCAGCTTCCTATTCATCGGATCATCTTCTGCCACTCCCATCACCTCCAGTATAATACCATCACCAAACAAGCTACCACTCCCTTCCCCTATAGCATTCTGAAGGGATCTTTCCGTCTGTGACACCCTGATTCGCTGCTCAGTCACCCAACACCCACTCTGTTTTTCCTACTGTACCTCTCCATGTAAGCACAGGAGATGCACCACTTCTCCTGTTATCTCTTCTCTTCTCACCATACCTTTCAAGTGACAAAGCAATTTACTTGTGCTACTTTCTATTTAGAATATTGAATTCACTGCTCACAGCGTGATCTCCCCTCCACTGGGGAGACCAAACGCAGACTGGATGACCGTTTGTGGGGGCACCTCCACTCTGTCCACAAGTGTGACCCTTAATCCTTCTTTTGCTCCCACTTTGACTTTTCTGTCCTTGACCTGCCACAATGTTCCAATGGAGCTCAACGCAATATGAAGAAACAGCACTTCATCGTTTGACCAGACGCTTTGCAACCTTCTGGATTCAACTTCTGAGTTCAATAATTTTGGATCACGACCTCCTCCCCCTTTTGTTTTGTTTTCTTTGCTGGCTTGGTTGTTTTCCTCTTGTCTTTAATTCCCCTTACTTGACTTTCAGAAGGCAGCTATTGTGCCATTCTACCTCCTCTAGACACATCTTTAGTTCCTTTATTATCCCATTATTACTCGGTTTGGCTTTGAACCAGGAAAACTTTTTTCTTTTCATCTCTCCCACTCTCCACCATCTCTCCATCTTATTACAGACCTTCCCTTTTGTTGTTCTTCCCACGCTCCCTACCACCAACCCCCTTCACCTGCTCAAAACTTTCTATGTTTATAACATTTATGATGAATGATGACAGACCTGAAACATTAACTGTTTTTCTCTGACAGATGTTGCTAGAACTGCTGAGTATTTCCAGCCTTTTCTGTTTTTACTTCTGGTTCCCAGCATCCACGGTATTTTGGTTTTGTTTCGGTGACTGAATCCATCTCTAATCCTGGTAATTGTGAGGCTGAAACAGATTGCCCTCAGCCTTGGCATCACATTTGTTGCTGAGATGAGCAAGTGATGGCACATCTGTTTCATCAGTAAGAGTGTATACTTCCACCTCCGTAACATTGCCTGACTCCAAACTTGCCTCAATTCATCTGCTGCTGAAACACACATATGTTCCTTTCTTACCTGTGGACTTGACTTTTCCAACTCCCTTCTGATCAGCCTCCCACTTCCCACTCTTTGTAAACATGAGGTCATCCAAAACTCTTGTGTCCTAACTTACACCAAGTTTTGTTCACTCATCACCTCTTTGCTCCCTGAGCCACGTTGGCTCCTAGCTAGACCATGCCTTGACTTTTAAATTCCCATCCTCGTTTCAAATTACTTTGTGATCTCACTCCAACTTATTTCTGTAATCTCCTGCAGCCCTACAACCCTCTTAAATATCTGCATTCCTACAATTCCTGGGCTCTTGAGCATCCTGATTTCAGTCATTCTACCTTTGGATGCTGTGCCTTCAGTTGCCTGGGCTCTAAGCTCCTATGTTCTCCCTAAAGCATTCTGCGGCTTGACCTCTCTTTCCCCTAAGATGCTGCTTAAAAACCTACTTGTTGACGAAGCATTTGGTCATCTTCCCTAAGCATTGAATTGAATCACTACAGTGTAGAAGGAGGCCATTCAGCCCATTGAGTCTGCACCAACTCTTGCCCAGGCCCTATCCCCGTAACCACATGTATTTTACCCTGCCAATCCCTTTAACCTATATATATCTTGGGACACTAAGGGGCAGTTTAGCATGACCAATCAACCTGACCCGCACATCTTTGGAAATCGGAGCATCCAGAGGAAACCCACGTAGACACAGGGAGAACGTGCAAACTCCACACCGACAGTCACCCGAGGCCAAAATTAAACCCGGGTTCCTGGCGCTGAGAGGCAACAATGCTAACCACTCTGCCACCGTGTCACCTCGTAATCTCCTTGTGTGGTTTAATGTGCAATTTTGTTAATGCTCCTGTGAAACCCCTTGAAGAATTTTACTTGTGTGAAAGATGCTATATAAATATAAGCTGTAATTGTTCATATATTTGAATGACTGATCCTACCCATTAGATTTTTAACTCTTTTTTGACTATTGGCCGTTGTAGAGCATAAAAGCCATTGAAACTGGTGCTAGATGTTTGCACAACATCTATTTTTCTCTCCACCAAGACAAGTTCTACGTATTATGTTCAATTCCAGGCATATATTTTTAATACATGCATTCCCTTAGATCACAGCGAAGCTTATAATGTGAATTGCATTGATAAAATTTAGAGATAAGATGTTGAATTCTTTTTTCAGAACTGACAAGCCAAGTAACCAATATGAAGGAAATGAATAATGGTGATTGTAAGTGAAAATCTTAGTTTTCACCTGCTCAACAAGCAGATGATTTATTTTTAAAGAAAGATAAATATTCTAGGTAATAGGATAAAATACAATAAGCATTGACTATCTAGTAATTTAGTTTTATTTTTCCTAAACTATTTGATGCAATTCCAAATGGATTTTCCCTCATACTCAAATTTGAGAATTAGCATACAGTAAATCATAGGCCAGGAATTTATGTACAATATCACCACTAAGTTCCAGCAAGGAAGTCAACCACTCTTATGGAACAGCAAAGGTGTTTATAAATATAGTAAGATAAAGGGTGGGATTCTCTACCCCCTCCCCTGCCCTTGCAGTGAGTTTGCTGGTGGCAGAGGCAGCTTACTATTGGCCACTGGCAGGATCTTCCAGTCCCGCCAATGTCTGCGCCGTTTTGTGTGGCTCACCCATCCCACTGCCGGGGAACTCACCATAAGTAGTTGCCTTTGGAAGATTCTGCTGGTGGGAAGGGCTGGAAAATCCTGCCAAAAAGTGGATTAAAGACAGTTAATGCTCTGATGGACAATAGGAAACACCACTGGATATTGTATACAATGATAATAAGCAGATATGAGCTGGGTTTATACAGCACTTCCAACTTTACAGCGCCCAGTCAGTATTCAATTATGTCTGAAATGGACCTTCAACCCACAACTTTCTGATTTGGGCAAGAATACCTCAACTAAGCTGAAACTTGAATATTAACAATATTAAGTTTAAGTTAAGTTTATTTATTTCCCAGAGGAAACCCACACAGACACGGGGAGGACATGCAGACTCCACACAGACAGTGACCCAAGCTGGGAATCGAACCCGGGTCCCTGGCACTGTGAGGCAGCAGTCCCACCGTGCCGCCAACTATCCCAATTGGGATAGGGCCTGGGTAGGATTGTCGGTACAGGCTCACTGGGCTGAATGGCCTCCCTCTGTACTGTAGGGATTCTATGATAGTCAAACATATGTTAGAATAATCTCTGGTGTAAAAGTTTTGAAGGGTCGAATACTCTTTCCTCAAAGAAATTAATTGAAGTTGCTTTGTGGTATCAATCTTTCATTGTCCTGCTGTACAAATGCAAATATAATTTTTATTTCTACTGGTATTTAAATTTGAGATCTGTAAAGACGTTTGTGTGTCGCTATCAAAAAGGGCAATTTTAAACACATTTTTGTACTGAAGTTGTCAGAATTCAGAGTTTGAAGAGTTGTTAGAGTTCAGTAGCATTTCACTGACTTTGGTTTGTTTTTGATATTAATAGGGTTTGACACATCTGTTCGATCATTAAAGGTTATGGAAAGCCAACAACTTATTGATCACCGTTACTATGCCAAAGGAATTCATTGTGGGTTAGTTACTTTAACATATCATTGGCAAAATCTTTTAATGTAATTTGACAAAAGGCAATTAAATACTAATATTTTAATTCATATTTTTTATTGTTACACCACAAGTCTTTCCTAATTCATAGTTGCAGACTAGAAAACCTCAGAGCAATGCTTAATGGAATTTAACTTGCACATGGCAACTTGGACAATCTTAGCAGGTCATACAACTATTTAACTTTCTCTGACTGGAGTGTACGTTTTCCCTGTTCAAAACCTATTTTTTCCTGATTACATTCCTGCGTTTCTTAGCTTTCATATTTTTCAGTTTTGTAGCCATTTTTCTTATTAATCTTCTACATATTTCCAACATTCTTTGTTTTAATTTCCAGCATTTCTGCTTTTAATTTTCACTTGCATGGTTGGTAGTTCAAGTGATAGGACCATTGTCACTCTAACCTGCTTAACATGCTGATTCTTGTATGTTGATTCTTAGTCCGTCTATAGCATGGATTGCCAGCGGCGCGCTCTCACTTGGCAGAGGGGTTCAATTGAGAGATACCTTTCAGGGAAATGGATGATTGAAACCCAAGTGTTTCTTTTTCAAATTTGGACTTTAGTTGCAAAACCAAATATCTGTACCAGGTGAAAATCCACAAACAAGAAGCGAGAATAGCATTTTTCCTTTTATTGGTATGTGAGAGACTCCTAATAAAAAGTTAATATTTATTTATTGAATTCAAAGAAAAGTCCTGCATAAAAATTGATTGAGGATCAAACTGAAAGTGACAGGAGTAGATAATCAAATTCCATCAGTGGCTTCTGAGACTGTGGAGGTTTGCGGAATGAAACAGGCTAGGGCAAATTAACAGAGCTTTACGTCTTGGACTGATAGCCTGGAGATCCGCAACATTACCTCCGAAGTAAGAAGTGAAAACTTCAAGAATTCTGAAGTGGTATAATATCCATCTGGTTAGTAACTGCCTTTGAGATTTCACCATAAGAACTGAGAACATGATTGCAAGTTGTTCACAGCCTGAAGGAGCAACAAGAGTTTGGACAGAATGGCTCCAGAACTTTCAAAAGGCTGTGGAAATTCAGTCGATTGAAACCTTCAAGATGGAGATCAATAGGTTTTTGTTAGGTAACGATAGAGAGAAATGGACCCAAGACACCTAAATAACGTTGAAATGCAGATCGACCATGATCTAACTGAATAGCAGATTGGGGAGACTGGCTGACTTAATCCTGTTCTATGTTCCTTTCTATACATCTTATATTTATGTTTGTATGTGGACATGACGTAATGAGAACATGTGACATATCTTTGCTGAAGCATGCTGGCGATATCTTCATATTCTGTTTTACTCTGCTAAAAATAGTTTTTCCATTGTTACAAAATAGCCATGTTATGTGACTTGTCCTCGTCTGCAGTCACTTGCAACTATACTGGACAATGCAGTAACATTCCACTAAAGGACTTCATCTCTCATTTTAATGATCAAGACTTGGTACCTGACTTTTGGAATAACTTCACTTAAGCTTGTTTTACTGTTAAAGCGGTTTTTACTCTCTATTTTATTCATATCATGACATTGTTTGGCTATAGAATACAAAGTTTAGTAGCTTTCTTTGTGGTTTGCATGACTGATAAAGGTTCTCATTTTTCTCCACGTATCATTCAGGAATGGCAACTACAGCTACATAATTCCAATCAACAAATATACTCCCGTGAATATGAGAATTACTTTGGAAATGAAGTAAGTACAATTATAAAATTTCATTATTTATTTTCTTCACAAACCAAATCCCAACAAACTTGTATGTACCAATATTAATTGGCAATCCGACCGCCTTAGAGTTTGCCACAGATTAAACTTAATTCATTTCAAATCACAGATTTGAATTATTTAGTAAGAGTCTAAGAGTTCTAAGGGGCTGGAATTTATTTAAGGATATTCAGAAGTTGTTGAATTATGTTGACTAATTTTATTTTGGCTTTGGAACCATAACTTGTATTTCATAGAATCCTTACAGTACAGAATGAGGCCATTTGGCCCATCGGGTCCGCACGGACAACAATCCCACCCAGGCCTTATCCCCGTGACCCTTCATATTTACCCCGCTAATCCCTTTAGACTAAGCAAGAGGGACACTAAGGGGCAATTTAACATGGCCAATCAACCTAACTTGCACATCTTTGGACTTTCAATAGATCACAACAAGATAGCTGCTCTGCTACATACAAAACCCTGAACCAGAATCAGGTTGTCTATGAATATTTTGGCACTATGTTCCTCATGAACATGCTGTGTGTTAACAGGGGCAAGATGGCGCCCATCTGGCCGCGCTCCAGCCCTGAATCGAGCAGCACTCCGCACCAGCGGGGTCAGCTACCCCAGGCCAACCAGTGATCCATGGCGCTAAGGTATTGTTACTTTTAGACGGGATTCTGACTTAGAGGTGTTCAGTCATAACCTCACATTCAGTAACTTCGCACCATTGGCGCCTCAGCCAGGCACATACACCAAATGTCTGAACCTGCAGTTCCCCTCGTACTGTGCAGGATTACTATTGTAAGGATCAAAAAGTGATGTTGCTATGAACACTTAGCCGCCACAAGCCAGTTATCGCTGTGGTAACTTTTCTGACACCTCCTGCTTAAAACCCAAAAGGTCAGAAGGATCGTGAGGCTCCGCTTTCACGGTCTTTCATACTGAAAATCAAGATCAAGCGAGCTTTTGCCCCTCTGCTCCATGGGAGGTTTCTGTCCTCCCTGAGCTCACCTTAGGATACCTGCATTACAGTGCAACAGGTGTACTGCCCCAGTCAAACTCCCCACCTGCCACTGTCCGTGGAGCTGGTCGCGCCCCTCTGCCCCCGACCAGATGTGAGAACCCCTCTGGGCTCACCTCCCTGCTCCACCAGGTAAGTGAAAAAATGATTACGTAGTGGTATTTCACCGGCGGCCAAGGTCTCCCCACTTATTCTACACCACTCGTGTCTCTTCACAGTGCCTGACTAGAATCAAGCTCAACAGGGTCTTCTATCCCCACTGATTCTGCCAAGCTCGTTTCCTTGGCTGTGGTTTCGCTAGATAAGGACATAAGAGCATAAGAAATAGGAGCAGGAGTAGGCCATCTAGCCCCTCGAGCCTGCCCCGCCATTCAATAAGATCATGGCTGATCTGAAGTGGATCAGTTCCACTTACCCTCCTGATCCCCATAACCCCTAATTCCCTTACCGATCAGGAATCCATCTATCCGTGATTTAAACCTATTCAACGAGGTAGCCTCCACCACTTCAGTGGGCAGAGAATTCCAGAGATTCACCACCCTCTGAGAGAAGAAGTTCCTCCTCAACTCTGTCCTAAACTGACCCCCCTTTATTTTGAGGCTGTGCCCTCTAGTTCTAGCTTCCTTTCTAAGTGGAAAGAATCTCTTCACCTCTACCCTATCCAGCCCCTTCATTATCTTGTAGTCTCTATAAGATCCCCACTCAGCCTTCTAAATTCCAACGAGTACAAACCCAATCTGCTCAGTCTCTCCTCATAATCAACACCCCTCATCTCTGGTATCAACCTGGTGAACCTTCTCTGCACTCCCTCCAAGGCCAATATATCCTCCCGCAAATAAGGGGACCAATACTGCACACAGTATTCCAGCTGCGGCCTCACCAATGCCCTGTACAGATGCAGCAAGACATCTCTGCTTTTATATTCTATCCCCCTTGCAATATAGGCCAACATCCCATTTGCCTTCTTGATCACCTGTTGCACCTGCAGACTATGGCCAGCCGACTGGTTAGTTCAGCAAAACCCTTAAAGTTCTTAATGTCAGGAAACTTCATCAACTGTTCATTCTGTTTATGTCATTTACCTCTGGCACCTATTACAAATCCAAAGAATTTAACCTTCGGAACCTCTAGTCAAATCCGTGATTTCTTCTATTAGATGGTTATACTTTCCTACTTTTTCTTCCCAAGCTCTCTCTAGGGAATTCTTATTATCCTCAAACCGTATGTCACATCAACCACCGTCACCTTGTTCTCTTTACAAATTAAGATATCCGGCTTGAATAGCTGCTTATTAGTAGTTCTTATGAGGTTCCAGGAACATTTTAAAATGTTTTATAGCAAAGTCCTTCAGTAACTGTAGAATTTTGTTGTGTCTGTAAATCCCGGCCTTTTTAACATATGGGCAATATCCAGAGATATGCCCGACCGTTTTGTTGGCAGTGTTACATCTCCTGCATAATGTATTCCCGATAGATAAAAACTTCCTTGTTGGATAAGTATTGTTACAACGTAAGAGAGTGTTGATTAAAATTAGATTCCTTAAAACAATTAATTTGCAGCCAGTGATTTGACACTGGATCATCAAGGAAAGAGGAGATACCAATCCCCTGATAATTTAAGTGCTTCCAATTTACGCCAATTCAGGGAAGGTTCTTCCTTAAATCCTTCTGTCCTAATTAGGGCACCACAGGGATCCAGGGCCTTCACCTCCTTGATGACTTTGTCTACTTCAATATACATAGCAGTATCCGTGTATAAATTTTCAATCAATTGAATCATTTTTCCAGGCAGTCCTACCCTTTTTAGACTTTTCATAATTAATGCATACTCAGAGTCAAACGCCTTCGCAAGGTCAATTAAAAACTCCTCCTTATGACCTTTCCTTAATGGCTTAATTATGTCATCCTCCATGTTATGAGTGGAGACAGGTAAAAATGTCTGAGAGCCCACAGGTAAGGCTCCCCTGTCACCACATTTGCAGACGCATCTTTAGTACTTGGCATTCTTGGTCTGTAGTGAGCAGTCAACCAGAATGGGGATGTTTATACACCAGTTACCATCCCTACCGGAATGATTATCAGCTTCTGCCGGAACCGTCATCACTGTCTTCGCTAAAACGCTACCTATAGGAGGAAAATTGGTTTCCGCGAACCACCCAACCTACATGGCTTTGCACAGTCGGATTTCGTCGTCTTGATAAAGTTTAGGAAATCTCTCTAAAACCAAACCTGGAAATAAAGAGAACATCTAAATCCTAGGAAGACGTTACCAGTAGCACCATGTGGAGGTACAGACTTGACCTTGGTTAAAAACAACCCCACAAAAATCCCAAAGTCATAGTTAATCCTGCCGTTTAACCGCACTTCATTAGATTTCTTCACTTTGACATTCAGAGCACTGGACAGAAATCCCATCGTGTCAACACCTGTCTGCGGCCTTTGCGATGCTTTGTTTTAATTAAACAGTTGGATTCCCCTGGTCTGCACCAGTTCTAAGTCAACTGTTAGGTGCCGGATGAGGCCACCCGCCTGTTGGGGAGGTCGAAAGGCACCGCAGCTGGGAAGATCCGCAGGAAGGACCTGGCGTGCATCCAGAGTTGACACCGCCCCGGAGGGCAGCGCCTCGTCCAGCTGCGGCACGCGCCCAGCCCCGCTTCGCATCCCAGCCCGACCGACCCAGCCCTTAGAGCCAATCCTTATCCAGAAGTTAGGGATCTGACTTGCTGACTTCCCTTGCCTACATTGTTCCAATATGCCAGAAGCTGTTCACCTTGGAGACCTGCTACGGATATGGGTACGGTCCGGCGCGAGACTTACACCATCTCCCCCGGATTTTCAAAGGCCAGCAAGAGCTCACTGGACGCCGCTGGAACTGCGACACTTTCCAAGGCACAGGCCCCTCTCTCGAGGCGAACCCATTCCAGGGTGCCCTGCCTTTCACAAAGAAAAGAGAATTCTCTCCAGAGGGCTCTCTCTCTCTGGGGCTCCTGCCAGCTTCTCTGGGATTGTTTGCGTTACCGCACTGGTTTTTTCAGAATTTGTTTAATTATTCTATGCAAATGAACTGTTATTGTATAATATTTGATATTTCAAATTAGTAATTCTATACAGTACTGCTTAAACACCATTACTAATAACAGTCTAGGTTCCTTTCAGAAGGCAGTTCTTCAATTAAAATGAACCCTAACCTTGCCTATGGCGCACTTCTTTGTTTTCTAGCTGCCAATTGTTTTGTATGATCTGCAGATGAAAGTTGGACTGTTTTGTGCATAGATAGAAGATCAGAAAATTGTAATTTTCAAAAAGTGCAAACAAATGCCTCGGGTTCATGAATATTAAAGTGGATCTCTTTATGAGGCTGATTTGTTCATACTACAGCATTTAATTAATAGGAAGTGGAATAGCCATTCCCAGACTTCATGCCTTTTGCTCTACTGCAGTTGTGCTGTCCTTGCCTTTTCCTCATTGGAGAAAAAGTCTAAAACTTTGATCAACTGTGTTTAAGGAATGTGTGTTAGAAATACTGCTGGACAGACCACCGTCTAATCCACTCTGTGATCAACATTAATGTAACCTCAAAGCAGCGACGGCAACAGAAACAATGCCACAGAAAAGTCAATGCTGAGGCACTCAAAGACCCTGATAAGAGAGCCCTATTTAGCCAACACCTCATTGACAACCTCATGTCTGCCAGTGACCCAGAGATGCAAAGTGTCTACGGCACCTGATCTGCCCTCAAGGCCTTCATAATCAGCACCTGTGAAGAGATGTCTGGTCACTTGACCAGGAAACACCAAGGGTGGAATTTTCCCATCACAGGAATTATAGCGGGCAGGACACGGACCATGTAAAGGTCCGTTGACCTCGGGCAAGATTTTCCAATCTTGGGCTGAGCACGGCCGGAAAATTCCGCCTTGAGACTGGTTCAATGAGAACAACCAGGAGATCCAGAGGCTGATAAATTGCAAGTGCAAGGCATTTCTGAACCTGAAACAGCAACCCAATCCGAGAGCAAGAAAGCAGCTCTACAGGGTGCTGAAGACAGAGGTCCAGCAAAACTTCCGCAACCTGGTGAGTAGAAAGCAGTTAGCCGACAACCATGACATGCTTTAGTGTAGTCAAGGTCACCGACAGCCCAAGCACCCAATGTCCCACCCCACTGCTAGCCAAGAATGGGAAGGTGCTTCTCAAGAACAGGGAGGCAGTAAACGTCCACTGGAAGGAGCAAGCCAGGGGATCTCAGAGACCCTGCAATCGTGACCATCTTCAAGGAAGGTGACCGGTAACTAGAGGAATTTCCCTGCTATCGGCCGCAGAGATAGTCACCACAAGATCTTTATTGCCTTCTCCTGTGGCTGAAGTTCCTCCAGAGTTGCAATGCAGATTCTGCCCACATAGGGACACAACAGACATGACCCACAACACATGGCAGCTACAAGAGAAATTCAGAAAGCAGCACTAACCCTTGTATATGGTCTTCTTTGACCTCAAAAAGGCCTTCAGCACTGTCAACTGTGAAGGATTATGGAGCATTCTCAGTTTCAGCTGTGCCCAAATGTTTGTCACCATCTTCTGCCTGCTCCATGATGCATGCAAGCCTGACCCTGACCAACAAATCCACCACAGACTCAATTCACATATGGACTTGGGTCAAGCAATGTGTGACATTGCATTGATGCTCTTCTCAATCTTCCTTGCTGCAATGCTCCATCTCCCCCTCAGCAAACCACTCACTGGTGGAGCTAAACTATAGAACAAACTGGAGTCTGTTCAACCTCGGCTGCCTGCAAGCCAGATCCAAGGTTGTCCCATCTCTTGTTATTGAACGACGGTAGCACAGTGGTTAGCACTGCTGCTTCACAGCTCCAGGGACCTGGGTTCGATTCCCGGCTTGGGTCACTGTCTGTGTGGAGTTTGCACATTCTCCTCGTGTCTGCATGGGTTTCCTCCGGATGCTCCGGTTTCCTCCCACAGTCCAAAGATGTGCGGGTTAGGTTGATTGGCCATGCTAAAAATTGCCCTTAGTGTCCTGAGGTTAGAGGGATTGGCGGTTAAATATGTAGGGATATGGGGGTAGGGCCTGGGTGGGATTGTGGTCGGTGCAGACTCGATTGGCCAAATGGCCTCTTTCTGTACTGTAGGGTTTCTATGATTCTATTTCTATGATTCTAACAGTATGCAGATGGTGCATGCATCTGCATGCTCTAGCAAGGCCTAGCTCCAAGCCAGTGTCAACACCTTCACTGAGACATACAAGAGCATGGGCCTTGCACTAAACATCCGTAAAGTTCTCTACCAACCTGCCCCGCCCAACAGCATTGTGTCCCTCTATCCTGGGTTATCAAAGTTCACTATGAGGCCTTTGACAAAGTGGATCACTTTCCTTACCTTAGGCAGGCCACGTTGTCCTGTTGCCTGACACAAGATCCCTGAAACAAGCGTTCCATTCAGAGCTTCTACACGGCAAGCAAAGAAACCCTTCAAGGACACTTTCAAAGCCTCCTTGGTTTCCAAAGTTATCCCCAATGACACCTACGAATCCCTTGCCCAAGACAACCCAAAGTGGAGGAAAGGTATCCAGCAAGGAGCTGAATACCTCAAGATTCATTGCCAAGAACCAGGTGTAGCCAAGTGTCAACAGTGAAAGGAGCGAGTGACAACCTGGGCACTCCACCCATCTGCTCTTCCAATCACCATCTTCCCCACCTGTGACCGAGGCCGTAGGTCGCGGATTGGATTCCTCAGTCATCTGAGAACCTGTTTTTAGTGCGGGCGCAAGCCATCCTCGCCTCCAAGGGACTACCTTAGAGAAGAAGTTATACATTATACGTTATTTGATGCTAAAATGTTAACCTATTTATACTTTGCAGCACCACAGCACCTTTGATTGTTTACAAATGTTTGGTGAACCTTGGCGGGACTTGTGTCAAATCTGTAAGCAGTGGAACTAAAATGGATGGTTCACAAGAAATGTCACAGGTAACTTATTATTCCAGTGCTCTTGTAGAATATGTTTAAATACTGAATGAAATTTCAGAATAATCTTTGCTGACGAAATGTTTGTCAGAGCTTTTCATCAATTGATGACCACAGCTAATGACATATTATACTCGTACAACACTTTAACTTAAATATCTCTAATGGAACTTCACAGAGGGGTTCTCCTTTTATCTGCGGGTTAAATTTGCGAGCCACTGCATTACCTCCCAATAGCCTTGCCCCTTGAAGACTCTTCTTATGACCCCAGCCACCACATGTGTCAGACAATCTTGGGTCCAGTCTATTGCCTCTGGAGTCACAACTGTCTGCAGCTCCAGTAATAATAAACAAGAGGCCTGCAGGCCTGCCACCGGGCCTATTAGATGTATGCTGCACCATGATCATGCCTTGATTTAGCAAGATGATAAAGGTTATTGGGGGGGCGGGGGGGGGGGGGGGAGGGGGTGGTGGAAACGATCTTTTTTCTACAGCTTTTATGTCAGACAGTCAATAGACATGGGGTGGAGAAAAGTAGTGAAGAGGTGGTGATGAATAGTGAACTGCATTGTTTCACTAACATACACACCAAAGGTGACCCACATTTCTGAAGCATTTCAGTAAGAAAGAGGAAGGACTCGGAGATCCTTGATGAGAGGACTATCAAGTAGATGGAGGAGGAGCACTTATAAGTTCATAAGGTATAGGAGCAGAATTAGGCCATTTGGCCCATTGAGTCCACTCCACCATTCATCATGGCTGATATGCTCCTCTTCCCCATTTTCCTGCCTTCTCCCCATAACCCTTCAACCCATTTACGAAATAAAAATATCTCAAACTCCTCAAATTTACTCACTGTCCCAGCATCCACCACACTTTGGGGTAGTTAATTCCACAGATTCACAACCCTTTGGGGGAAGTAGTTTTTCCTCAACTCAGTTTTAAATTTGCTACCCCTTATCCTAAGACTTCGACCCCTTGACCTAGAATGCCCCACCAGCGGAAACATCCGCTCCACGTCTACTTTATCCAAACCTTTTATCATCTTGTATACCTCAATTTGATCTCCCCTCATTCTTCTAAATTCCAGAGAGTATAAGCTCAAACGGTTCAATCTGTCTCCATATGACAACCCCCTCATCTCTGGAATCAATCTAGTGAACC
This sequence comes from Mustelus asterias, assembly GCF_964213995.1. NCBI lineage: Eukaryota > Metazoa > Chordata > Chondrichthyes > Carcharhiniformes > Triakidae > Mustelus > Mustelus asterias. Next base: position 16,724,768 of record NC_135809.1, read on the forward strand.
TCCTCTGAACTGCCTCCAATGCCACTACATCTTTCCTCAAATAAGAGGACCACAACTGTGCAAAATACTCCAGGTGCGTTCTCACCAATGCCTTGTATAGTTGCAACAATACTTCCTTACCTTTATATTCCATTCCTTTAGCTATAAATGCCTCCATTCCATTTGCTTTCTTTATTATCTGCTGTACCTGCATGCTAGTTTTCTGTGACACATGAACGAGGACACCCAGATCCTTCTGCATCAGAGCACCCTGAAATCTCTCCCCATTTAGATAATAAGTCGCCTTCCCATTTTTCCGACCAAAATGCATGACCTCACACTTAAACACGTTAAACTCCATCTGCCACATTTTGGCCCACTCTCCTAACCTATCTATATCCATTTGTAAGGTTCTTAGTTCCTCATTGCAATTTACTGTCCTGCCTATTTTTGTGTTATCTGCAAATTTGGCTGTAGAGCCTTCTTTTCCTGTATCCAAGTCATTAATATAGATTGTCAATAGCTGGAGCCCAAAGACCAAACCGTGTGGCACCCCACTAATTACTACTTGCCATCCAGAAAAAAAAACATTTATCCCAACTCTGTCTTCTGTCGATCGGCCAGTCATCTATTCAAGCTAATAAATTACCCCTAATCCCATGTGATCTAACCTTGTGAATTAACCTTTTGTGCGGCACCTTATCAAACGCCTTCCGGAAGTCCGGATATACTACATCGACAGGATCTCCATTATCCACTTTGCTCGTTACATCCTCAAAGAACTCTAACAAATTCATCAAACATGATTTGCCTTTCATAACACCATGCTGACTCTGATGGATAGCGTTTTGACTTTCCAAATATCCTGATATTGCTTCCTTGATAATTGATTCTAACACTTCCCCAACAAGAATGATCCCTGGAATGTTCACGAGAATGATCCCTGAAATGAGGAGCTTGTCGTATGAGGAACGGTTGAGAACTCTGGGTCTGTACTCATTGGAGTTTAGAAGGATGAGGGGGATCTTATTGAAACTTACAGGATACTGCGAGGCCTGGATAGAGTGGACGTGGAGAGGATGTTTCCACTAGTAGGAAAAACTAGAACCAGAGAGCACAACCTCAGGCTAAAGGGACAATCGTTTAAAACAGAGATGAGGAGAAATTTCTTCAGCCAGAGAGTGGTGAATCTGTGGAACTCTTTGCCGCAGAAGGCTGTGGAGGCTAGGTCATTGAGTGTCTTTAAAACAGAGATAGATAGGTTCTTGATTAATAAGGGGATCAGGGGTTATGGGGAAAACACAGTAAGAAGTTTAACAACACCAGGTTAAAGTCCAACAGGTTTATTTGGTAGCAAAAGCCACAGCAAAAGCTGTGTGTGGCTTTTGCTACCAAATAAACCTGTTGGACTTTAACCTGGTGTTGTTAAACTTCTTACTGTGTTTACCCCAGTCCAACGCCGGCATCTCCACATTATGGGGAAAAGGCAGGAGAATGGGGATGAGAAAAAAATCAGCCATGATTGAATGGCGGAGCGAGTGGCCGAATTCTGCTCCTATGTCTTATGGTCTAACAGATGTTAAACTGACTGTCTGAAATTTCCCACATTTTGCCACCCACCCTTTTTGAATAAGGGTGTTACATTAGCATTTTTACAACCGATTGGACCTTTCCCGTGTCCAGGGAATTTTGGAATATTAGAACCAATAGATCCACTATCTTCACCGCCACTTCCTTTAATACCCTAGGATGCACGCCATCAGGCCCCGGGGACTTATCTGCCCTCAATCCCAATAGTTTGCTGAGTACCTTTTCCCTATCGATGTTGATTGTTCTAAGTTCTACCCTTTCTATTACCTCAGACTTGTCCCTATAGGAATGCTACTAGTGTCCTCCACCATGAAAACTGAGGCAAAGTATTGATTTAGCATCTCTGCCATTTCAGTATTCCCTACTATTAACTCTCCAGTTTCATCTTCCAAGGGACCAATATTCATCCTTGTGACTCTCTTCCCTTTTATACACCTATAGAAGCTTCTGCTACCCTTCTTGATATTTTGTGCTAGTTTTCTTTTGTAATTTACCTTAGCTTTTTTTATTACTTTTTTAGTATCCCTTTATTTATGTTTGAAAGTTTCCCAATCTTCCAGCCTGCCACTGGCCTTTGCAATATGGTATACCTTAGTTTTTGTCTTTATATTGTTCCTTGACCTCCTTGTTTAGCCATGGCTGTTTTTTTTTTACCATCTTCTTCATTGGGATACATTTGAGTTGTGAGGACTTGAGTATCTCCTTAAACAACTGCCACTGCTCATTCACTGTCCTACCTTTTAGCTTTCCTGCCCACTCTACTTGGGCCAAATCTATCCTCATGCCTATGTAATTTCCTTTGTTTAATTCCAGAACGCTAATCTCCCCCAAACTGAATTTTCAATTCTATCATACTATGGTCACTACTCCCTAGATGATCCTTAACTATGAGGTCATCAATTAATCCCTCCTCATTACACAATACCAAGTCCAGAGTAGCCTGCTGTCTGGTTGGTTCCACAACATACTGTTCCAAGAAACAATCTCTAATACATTCAATGAATTCTGCCTCCAGGCTATCCTTGCCAATTTGAATCTTCCAATCTATGTGCATATTAAAATCATCCATGATTATTGCTGTACCTTTCTTGCAAGTCCCCAGTATTTCCTGGTTTATACTGTGCCCCACTGCAGAAGTACTGCTTGGGGACCTATAGAATACTCCTACCAAGTACTTCTTCCCTTTGCTATTTCTTCTTTTTACCCAGACTGATTCCACATGCTTATATCATTTCTCATTACAGCACTGATCCCTTCCTTCACCAGCAAAGCTACACCACCTCCTTTTCCTTTCAGTCTATCTTTCCAAAATACTGAGTACTCTTGAATACTCAATTCTCAGACCTGGTCTCCTTGTAACCATGGGCCCTATTTTACCATTTTAATTCTAACTGCTAGGCAGACTTGAAACTGGGAGTGTTTCAGATCCGACTTTTAGACCTGTTCTCGGGCGCCCCCATACGTGCTCTCCCTGAAAAATATCAGCAATTCTGAATCGCGCTGTAGAAGCCTGTGGGTGGGGCTTAACGCGCCCAACACATTGCAACTCCGATCGGAGCCTTTTTTGGAAGGCTCCCCTGCCACATCACTCCCGGGCCGGATAATGCCTCCCCTTGGCCCCACAGACATTGCTCCACCCGCACAACATTACTGACCCACTTATCCCCACCCAGCCCCCCCACTACCCAGACCACGGCCCCCTGCCCCCCTCCCCCCCCCCCCCCCACCTGAGCACATGCAGAGTGGCAGTGCACCCATCCTACCCCTGCCCCCCCCACCAGAGAGTCATCTGACCCCCTCCCTCCCCTCCACTAGAGATCCATCTGACCTGCCTCGTCCCACCCACCAGAGAGTCATATGACCCACCTGCCCCCCCGCCCCCCTCAGCACCACCAGAGAGCCATTTACCCACCTCCCCACCACCACCACCACCACCGACCTGAGTCAGAGAGCCACTGGAAGCTCTGAACTTACCTCTTCAGAAGCTGGAGTGCTCGAATTGGACCTTTGAGAACCATGTCTGTTTTGTGCCGAATCTGGATGGGCGAACGTGGTGATAAAGGGGGAAGTGCCAATAAGTTTGGGCGTGCAGCCCATTAAGTCAATTTAAATGTATGCAAATGCATTTAAATTGACGTCGTGCCCGTTTTGGGTTTGGTCCCGACGGTGGCCATTTTCGGCCCTTGGTAAAAAGGGAACCGGCGCGAATCCCGCTACTTGCTTCATGCCCAACTTTACCAAGTTTTCGCACCCGACAACGGGCGCAACGTGATGGTAAAATCGGGTCCATGTCTCAGTACTCGCCACCAAATCATACTCTTCTGTTTCTATTTGCGCCGTTAACTCATTAATTTTGTTCTGAATGCTTCGTGCATTTAGATACAAATCTTTAAAATTTCCTGGTAAATTTCCCTATTCTTTTATAATTTCTTGGTGCATAAAGACATTCACCCATTCTGTCCCTCTTTTATTGTATGGTAACCATATGCCACATCGCTAACCTGCACTCACACCTCCTCCTTCAATTTGGGTTTTCTAATTTCCCCTACAACTGAACCCTCCCTCCCCCGATTCAGTTTAAAGCCCTATCTACAGCCCTAGTTATGCAATTTGCTAGGACTCTGGTCCCAGCAGTGCTGGATTTAGGCATAAGCTAAACAAGCTACAGCTTAGGGCCTCACCATCCGCAGGGGCCTCACAAAATTTCAGAAGGTTTACAATGAAGAGAACATTTAAGAGCGGATACCAGAAAAGAAAAAGAAAGCACCAGCTTGAAGAGCAACTCAAAAAATTACCAAAATCTATGAGAGAGATCAAGCCAGCCAAATGATAAATATGTAATCAGTAAATGCATTCATTTGAAAATAATTTGTATTTTTCACTTTAAATACCTTGCTATTAAATAATTAAAAGGCATAATTATGTTTTCAATTTTTTTGTGGCAATCCAAGGTCCTGTTTTGGTACGCACCTTTGTGAGATCTTTTGGTGTAACTTTTTAACAAGGGGCCTCCAAGCTTTATATAGCTTAAGGCCTCACCAAGTCTAAATCCGGCACTGGGTCCCAGCATGATTCAGATGAAGACCATCCCATCGAAACAGGTCCTTTCTTCCCCAGTACTGGTACCATGTCCCATGAATTCAAACCCATTTCTCCACGCCAATCTTTAAGCTACGCATTTACCTGTTTAATCTTATTGACCCTGTGCCAATTAGCTTGTGGCTCAGGTAGTAATTCAGAGATCATTATCTTTTTTGGTTCTGCTTTTTAATTTAGCTCCTAACTGTTCATACTTCCTTTGCAGAACCTCTGCTCTTGGTATATCTATGTTGTTGGTACTTATATGGACCACGACAACTGGATCTTTGCTCTCCCACTCCAGGTTCCTCTGTAGCCCAGATGAGATATCCTGAACCCGAGCACCAGGCAGGCAACACAACCTTCGGGACTCTTGATCCTGGTCACAGAGAACAGTGTCTAAATCCCTAACTATACTATCCCCAATTACAACTACATTTCTTTTCTCTCCCCCCACTTGAATGGCTCCCTGCACCATGGTGCTGCGGTCAGTTGCCTCATCCTCCCTGCAGTCCCTGTTCCCGTCCACACGGAGCAAGAATCTCGAACCTGTTGGACAAGGGCTGAGGCTTTTGATCCCTCAACCTACCTCACTCACAGCCACATCCTCCTGTCCCTGGCCACCAGCCGAATTCAAGTTAGTTACTCTAAGGGGTGTGACTGCCTCCTGAAACACAGCATCCAGCTAACTCCCCCTCCCTGATATGTTGCAGTGTCCAAAGCTCAGATGCTAACTCGTCAACTCTGAGCCAGAATTCCTCGAGCAACCAACACTTATTGCAGATGTGGTCACTGGGAACCACAATGGGGTCCACCAGCTCCCACATCATGCAGGAACAACACATCGCCTGACCATCTGTCCCTATTTTATTTAATTAGTTTTGAATTTGTTTTTTAAAATTTTTAAACTTTTTTGTATTTCTGCTTTATTATCTCAATCTGAATGCAACTTATAACCAGTAATTTAGCACAGATTCAAATTTAGCAGATTCCCTATTAGCCAATCAAATCACAGCCTTACTGCGACGTCACTTTTCACCCCCCCCCCCCCCAGTCAAAACACTCCGAACTCAGAATCCTTTACCTTCTCAAAAGCTCTCTGGCTCGCACCCACTCAGCTGCTGAAATCATTTACCAGCCAATCACTTACCTGCTGACTGTGATGTCATGGTTCGATTTCTTTTTACCCCTCGAGTCTCCCTCGCAGGTCTGCCTCTCCGTGCCTCCCGAAGATGAGCACCTCTTTCCCCTCAGCACCGAATTCCCACTCGGCTCCAAATTCCCGATACCCTCACTCTGGCTAAATCTCACTCCAGCTGCAGTCTCTCTCCCACTGGCGTATGCAGACACACTGGCTGTGACTTGGTCTGGATAGGTAAGAATGGAAATAGGCAATCCACAGAGCAAGACAATGGAGGAGAAGATGGCCTGGTCAAATGCTGTTGAGAAGAGGAGGAGAACTATACAGAATCACAATCTCAAGGGATATCATTCATGATTGAATTAAAACATTATTCAAAAAATAGTAGCAAGACATTTGGAAAATCACTATGCAATCAAGCAGAGTCAAACATGGTTTTATGAAAGCAACATTGTTATAGAAATATTCATTAGAGTTCTTGAAGCATGCAATGTGAAGAGTAAATAAAGGGAACCAGTGACTGAGTTATGTAGTTAGGTTTGCTGATTACACAAAGCTAGGAAGGAATATAAATTGTGAGGAAGAAAAACTGGACAGTAGATAACTTGGGGAAGTGAGGCTATTCACTTTGGCGGGGTGGGGGGGGGAAGAAATTCTGCTTTTCTAATCTTAGGAAGATATGAAACTTGTAAATATTGAATTTCTGAGATTGTTGTGTGTACAAAGAAAACAAAGTTAACATGACGTCCCATAAACAACTATAGAATCACAGAATTGTTGTGCACAGGAGGTGGTCATTTGGTATTTAGTTCTCCAAACATACAGTTGACCTGGTGCTATTTCACCTGCTTTTTTCCTATACCCCTTCACATTCTTCCTTTCCAGATAATAATCTAATTTCCTCTTGAATACTTTGATTGAACCTGCTTCCAACAGACTCTCAGGCAGTGTGTTCTAGAACTTAACCATGCACTTTGTGGGGGGAAAAAAGTTTCCCTCATGTTGCCATTTCTTCTTTTTCCAGTTATTTTAAATCTCTGCCTGCCCTTTGTCTTTAATTGTTCTGCATATTTGGCCCGGAATGTGTCTCTTGCTCTAATCTGTCATACATGTGCACTGACATTTTACAAGCTCTACATTTCTACACTTGTCTATTGCTTTCCTGAACATAAGCTCCTCCTCTTTCAGTAGACTTTCTCTCTCTGATGGGTCTCCTATATCAAAGAGGATTCTATCCTTGATTAGATCATCTTTTAGCTGTCCACATTCATATGATTCTGCAAGTTGTGTTCTGCAGTCGCATGCTGTTCAGTGGTTGCATGGGTTCATTTTCACCTTGAGCTCTAGTGTTGAATATATAATGCTCTTACGTAACATTCACTTAGGCTTCAAAGCACTCATTAAAGGCTTTCAAAATCTCTTCAAACTGTTTTCTTTGTCAGTTAGGTGTGAGGTAGTATGCAATTTAGAGCAGTCTCTCCCCAACAGTGTTAGAAGTGTGGCCACTCTTACCAGTACTTGTTTGTTAGCTAAATCTGTTGTAAGCTCATTGTTTTGCCATTGCAAGAGGAAAAACTGCCAGTTTTACCACATATTGCCTTTCATTTCTACTGGAGCTGGGAGTTGAAGTTTTAGTGCCATGTTCGCTCACCAAATATTTTGCTTGCAACCTCCAGTACGTATTTGCTTTTCCTTGAGCTTTTTCAGCAACTTTTAGCAGATTTGAACATTTCTGTGTGGCTTCTGGGCAGCATTTCCAGAATTTCTCTATTTTATCTCTCTTTCCTGACACCACACTTTGTGTTTAAAGACTGCAGACCTTCTTGATGCTTTCTTGGTTAGAGGGCAGGATTTTCTGTCTGTGCTTGCCCCAAGACTGGAAAATCCCACTCAAGGTCAACGGACCTTTGCATGGTCCTGTCCCGCCCACTATGATTCCCGTGGCAGGCAGGATGGGAAAATCCCGCCCAGAGTCTTTTTTGAACTCATTCAGAGTGACAGCTTACAGTGAGACTGCTGCATGACGGAGGTCACATGAATGCGGCGAATCAGATAGGACATGTATGTTACGTTTCAGAACCTAAACAGTCCCCATATCTAATGAAGGATATATTTATTGCTTTGGAGGCAGTACAGTGAAGGTTAATTGGTCATTGGGATGAGAATGTTGTCCTATGATAGGCTGAGTAAATTGGGCCTGGAGTTTATAAAAATCAGATATGATCTCATTGAAACATACAGGATTCTGAAGAGGATTAGACACCGAGAGGTTGTTTCTCCTGATTGGGAATCTTGCACATGGAGGCACAGTCTCAGAGTGACAGGTCAATCATTTAGAATTGTGATGAGGCGAATTTTCTTCACTTGAGGGTTGTGAATGCTTGGAATTCACTGAGGGTTGTGGATGCTCCATTGTTGGGCATATTCAAGGCTAAAATCAAGCGACCTTTGTTCTCTCAGATTCATGGGCTATGGGAGCAGATAGGAAAGTGGAGTTGATTTAGGAGATCAATAATGATCGTATTGAATGGCAGAGCAGACTCAAAGGATCATATCTACTCAAGCTCTTATTTCTTATGTTATTGTGTATGCACATATAAATCACGCAATTGGACTGCTGGAAATAACAAAAATGTACTGACTGAAGTAATTGGTTACTTTGAAATATTTAAGTAATTTAACGTTATTTTTATTGGTTTATTTAAAATGTATTTTGTACCTCTTAATGCGCATTGCAGTCCTTTTCAATTAATTTTTAAATATTCCTGCAGGGATATCAACATTTCTGGTTCCTGCCAGTGGCACATCTACAGGACTGTACATATCATTTCCGTGTTGTAGCACCAGTAAGTCAATCTATTATCATGTTAGTATAATCTATACTGCAGCACTTGTATGGATCTGTGCTGTTCTTTTATCTGTTTAATCATTGAGCATTCTTTATTGTACAGGGGCTAGCAGATTGCAGAACAAATCAGAACTTCGCTGGGACATTCTTTACAGATTACTACTTTTACTTTTATCGAAAATGTAGCTAATTCAGTAGAACAAATCCTACATACGAATTGACTTTGGGCTTACTGAAGTACCATCCTTTAGTGTAGAGTTTCATGTAGTTCCATAAATATGTCTGTTTGGCACATGTTAATCTGCCAGTTTAATTCTTTAAGATGTAAAGTTACCCATGTTACATGTTGGCTTATGATTCTTGTCACCTCAAGTTATCTGAAGGGCAGCACCAGCATCAAATAGGAATGGATAAGAATCTGAAAAGCAGCACACTTCTACACGGGACCTTTATTTTAAATGAATTGCCAAGAGTGGAAATAAATTTTGACAGTATTTAATTTTTTTTACTTCTGTAAAGTTTATAGATTAATAAAAATGTAACTGACTAAATGCGTCTCCAACTGACTGAAGTTTTTCACTATGCAGTATTTCAGTACAAACTGCATTAGCACTAACATTCTAGAAAGCATAAACTTCTGTAAACTCTTCACTCTAAAAAGTTTGCGTGCTTTACTAAGTTAGAAGGTATAATTAAGCAAGGAGACAACAGCAGAAAATTCCAAATGGTATAGCGTGAGTGAATGGAGCAAGATAGAGTATAAGAAAAAGTGAGAAAGTACACTTTAGCAGATGAGAGTCATGTATAATCAAATTAATGGAGCATGGGAGGAGGGTGTGGATAAAGGGTTGTTTTGATCTGGTACACAAGATTTAGCCCATGGGTGCAAAATGCAAACAGTAAGTTAATGGGAGTATAAAATGTAAATACTGTATTGGCATGTACCACCTGCAGTTGAGTAGAGCACTAGTTTGAATTCATTTGGAACATTGCTTTCAGTTTTGGGCACTCCGCTCTAGAAACATAGAATGACAAAGCTCCAAAGGAAGATATTCAGCTTGTCTTGCATGTCACTGACTCTTTGACAAAGCTATCAAATTAGTCCCGCTCCTCTCTTTCCCCAGGGCAAATTTTCCCTCAAGTGTTTATCCCATTCTCTCTCTTTTGAAATTTATCATTGTATCTGCTTTGCACTATCTTTCATCACTTACCAAAATGAATCACCTCACATTTCATTCCATTAAATTTCATCTACCACATGTCTTCCTATTTCATCAATCCACCTGTACTCCTGAATTACGCTATATCCTCCTAATTGTTAATTTGTGCCACCTGCAGACTTTAAAATTATGCTTTACATACTCAAATCCAGATCAATAATAAATATATCCTGGATAGGTTTTATTGGGTCTGTAAGGTGTGCCCTAATGATTCACTGGTATAATGTCTTGGATGAAGCAAGGAACGTAGCTATGGCAACAACCTGGGTAGCATTCTCTAAAGATAAGAATAAAGAATGATCTGCTTATAGTGTTTAAGGACATTTTCAATGCAGCCAAAAGATTTTATTATGGAAATCCAGACTAACATAACTGTCCCAGAAATCCATAGTTGCAGAATCAGTCAAAAGAGAGACAATTACTTATCTGGGAACTAAGATTATTCAGTGACTATGGAGATGAGGTTTGTGATGGCAGAATTCCTGTGACTAATAAAATGAAGTAGCAGGCTGAATGATTTGTTATGTTTTGTTCCCCTACCAATTACAATACTTGAGGTGTATTTAGTGAACCGGGAGCCAAAATGAACAGCTTAAGGTTGTTGGTCATGATTCAAAATGATGAAGTACAGGTTGCCAGAATGACCAGAATCACTTAGTCTTGGCATGAGAATCAGAGGTAAAACAAGCTGGAAAGGATTGGGAAGTGCTGCAGTAATCCAGATTGGCATCAATTTGGCACAGTTAGATGTGTTGAACAATTTGTATTTAGAAATGATATTTTGCAGTAAAGAAAGAGACAGCTGATCAGGAGTAGCAAGGAAATAGTAGTGTCCTGGAATTATGAGAGTCAGTGGAGAAACCAAACTTAAAGGGAATAATAATTACAATTACGTTCAGGTGTGTTCATCAGCTAACCATCCCAAAATCGAATAGACTAGCCTTTAATTTCAGTGGGAATTGGTGATGTTTTGGGACGGAACAAAATACCACGCTAGAACTATGTACCAGGAACTGTGTTTGAATAAAAGTGGCACAATCAGTACGCTGTTAATAAAGAAACTAATTATGGAACAACAGTTCTATGCATCTTTTAAAATCAAGGTTTAGATGTAACCCATCCCCATGCATTACAACCTTATTTTACAGAACACCCTTTTCTTCGGACAAGCCACTGTGCAGACTAATTGAAAATGCAATGCAAGTCCACTAGAGGGCTTAATGTAATTCTAAAATAAGACAAAAACGCGTTGATTTTGTGAGCAAGGATAAATTGTAGCGACTGTTTGACCCTGTTAAGAAGCAAATGGCAAATGTCTTAGTGGATAGAAGTCCCACCTGGTACAGAACTAAGCCAAATAAACCAGAAGGTTCCAGGTTCAATTCCCAATATGAACTGCGTTAATTGATCTCAGCAGGACAGCAGTCAGACTGCTACAATCAATGTCATTGAGCTATGAAGGAAAAAGTCAGCAAAGATTAATTTTCCAGATTGTTATCCAGTGACCCTTCCTGGAACAAGCTGTATCTGGATATCAGGTGAGAATTGGTTTGCCCGTGATATCCTCCATCCCTTCACTGACTGTGCAGTGCATGAGAATACTGTTTTGATGAAGTATAAGGTTATTAGTGTTTATGGAACTGAGGGCAATTGAACCAATTGCAGTGGTGGGGGAGGGCATGGAAAGAGAAATGAGTTATATTTAAAGAGTGCCTGTTTAATTATGTACAATTGAATATTTACTGTCAAATCCTACTTGTTTAAGTGTGAGGAAAAGTTACAAATGAGATATCCTGACGTTGGTCTTCAGGTAAATGCTGGAATCAAGTATTAAGGAAGACTAAACAATACATTTACAAAAATCATAGTATGGTCAGGCAAAGTCGACATAGTTTTATGAAAGGGAAATACTGTTTGACAAATTTTTGAGGATGTAACCAGTTAAGTACATAGTATTTGATGTAGTAAACTTTGAGATCAAAAAGCATTCGATAAGGTGCCACACAAAGGTTAATACTGTTGTGAAAATTCGGTCCATGATGCATATGTTTTAGAATATAACTTGGATTGGAGGGTCAAGTGTTTTTTAAAAATTCATTCATGGGATAGGAGTGTCACTGACTAGGCCAGCATTTGTTGCCCGTCCCTAATTGCCCTTGAGAAAGATGTGGTGAGCTGCCTTCTTGAATCACTGCAGTCCATGTGCTGTAGGAACACACAGTGCCAATAGTTAGGGAGCTTTCAGGATTTTGATCCAGCGACAGTGAAGAAACAGTGATATAGTACCTAGTCAGGATGGTGTGTGACTTGGAGAGGAACCTGCAGTTGGTGGTATTCCCTTACATCTGCCACCATTGTCCTTAAATATAAGGTAAGTGGCATCTGATTGAGAAACTGGTTATAACTCAGCTGCAAATGCAATTCAAACAAACCTGGGTTTTGTTATACTTAAAAGACAACCTATATTTATCTTGCACGGTCATGGGTGAAGTCACAAAAGCTATATGCAATAGGGGGTTCTTGTATCTTGGTTTAACATAGCCAGAAGGTCAGTGCTTCAATAAAAGACTTAAACTATGTATATAGTTTCCAAACAAAAGGAAGCTGAATGCGGCTTTGAAATGTGAAGTTTCTTCATGGAGTCAGGAAGTTTGGAGAAAGGTCGTAAACTTCCATTAGCAAAATAAATTATTAATATGGGTTAGAGTCAAAGAGTATCATTGAGGGTAGGATAATTCATTTAGATATCTGTTTGAGAACTTCACAAAGCATACAATATTGTCATAGAGATGGACTGGGATTGCAAGGTTTCGTTCAACTTATCTGTTTGTTTGCTGATGGAAGCAAGCAGTTCAGTTTGGGAAAGGGCAGAGGCAGTAGCTTTGGTGTAGATTGCATCTCTCCAGATTGAGAGAGTTGACAGGAGGTGATAGTTAGGTCCGTGCTAGCTTGAGGCAAGCGGTCTATAAAAGAGAAGTGTCCTGATAATTAGAGGCAGGAATGCAGTTTTGTGAATCCCAGGGAAGGCAGTCTTGGGAGGAGAGACTGAACCATCAGGAGGTGAGAGCAGTCATCAAGGCAGTGTGACTCACAGCGGCTATTGAGCGAATTCAGAGGCTAGATCTTTGAAAGTGAAAAGTTAAATTCGCTTGTGAGTTTAATGAGATATTGAGATTCTTGGTGATCACTGATGTTCAGTGAGATGCTGAGAGACCTGTGGGATCTGCCTTGGTCCTATTTGCCACTTAATGTGCAGTATGGTGTGTTTGATCACAATTTGCTTGTTAATTCATATTTGCCTCATGTCAATTCTGAAAGTTAGAGTATAATATTGACATTGTAGATTATTTTTCTTTTTTGACCTTGTAAAGTTTATTGTGTTTGTTTAAAACTGTGCATTTTTATGACTTCATTCTCTTAGTGGGTAACTGGGATTGCAAACTTTGTGTGCTTTAAACAAAAAGCTACTGATCCTTAAACGGATTGTACATAAATTGGGGGCTCTTGCAGGATTCTGAAATCACAGACAACTAAAGCTGCTGGTACTTGCTGAGGTTAAGGCTGGTACGATTTACAATACCTATTGAAAAGCTGAAATAGAGAGCCCAGTAGTTTGGATGATGAGTCAATTGCCATTCCGAGCTTTGATATCATGAAGAATCTTCAGCTGGTGTTTAAATTCACTGAGGACAGAATTGAGAGATATTTTATCTTTTTTGAAAAGGTGATGATAAGTTACAGTCACCAAATGACACTCATTTTGCAGAGCAGTTTGGTCGGGAAAGCTATGGATGTGTATTCTAGTCTTTCAATCTGCACCTTCACAATTCCAGGAAGCATTATTGGACCTTTGGGTGAAGCAAGAGAAGACTGTGGAACTACACACCATTAGACTCAGCAACTTTAGTAGATCAGGAGCAAGAATTCTGGCAGATTTATCGTGGTTTTTAATGTCTGGCTGCTGAAGCCAATTGCGAACCTTTGACATCAATCCCAGCTAAGATTGTGTGATCAGGGTCAAATTTGCATCTTTACTCAATGAATCACTGGGAGGCATCTCTATGTATGCAACATTAGTTGTTATCTGTAGGTTATACTTTTTACAAGATTTGTGATCAAATTTCATGATCTCTGCTTTAGTCAGAAAAACACATTTCTTGAATTATGCATAAACTTAAAAGTAGGTAAAGCTAAATAAATTTTTAAACCCTTGCAATTCCCCAATAAGATGACAGTAACTGAAAATAAGCTATATTCGGCAATTTTCTATTCAAAATACAATGAAAGCCTCTAAAAAATTTGTACTATTTTTTATTATAAATTGCATCCTATTGTTCCCACATCAAATGGTGCAATTATTTTAGTGTATGCTTGCATTAAATTTTTCTTTGCCATTTTAACTGGTGTTGATCAATTTTTTTAAAACTGTTCAAAGTTGCCAGTTAAGTAGAAGAGTAATTTGATATGCACATATTAACTATTCAAAAGATAATATCGCTAACAGCAATTTCCAGCCTCTTATTGACATTAACTATCACTTTTCCCCATAATGATGTCGGAGCTTTTGTGAAATTTTTAATTGTCCTTGGAGCATTTGCTAATTCTGCGTCATGCTCGACAATTCTATTATTTTGTATCAGCAACAAGTTATGTAGTCTTCATTAAAGATAATTATCATTTGACAAATACCAGTAAAGTGATTATGCTCCGGTGGAAATCAGAAACAAATTGAACACAATTAAATACAATTAAAGAAGATTGTGACATTAGGATGTGTACTTTTTCTGACACATTATGAGGAGAGTTAAATTATCCATGAAATATTAAAGATTTATCATGATAGCTTTGCTATGTTTCCATTCAGGAAACCTTCGGGACTCAGGCATGCATGTTGCTGGCAATGGCAATACATTTATCAAAGTCCTCAGTGAAATCAACTATTTTAGCAGTGATTGTCCACTAGCTTAAGTAATTTGTTAGATAAATCCTGTGGATCCTTTTGGGTAAACACAGTCCATGCAGCCCACAGCGGACATGATTACAAATTCGCCGTTGGAAAAGAATATGGGCAGCACAGTGGCACATGGGTGGCAAGGTGGTTAACACTGTTGCCTCACAGCGCCAACAACCCAGGTTTGATTCCAGCCTTGGGTGACTTTGTGGTTGTCCTCCCCGTGTCTATGTGGGTTTCAAAGAACAAAGAACAAAGAACAATACAGCACAGGAACAGGCCCTTCGGCCCTCCAAGCCCGCGCCGCTCCCCGGTCCAGGATTGAATCCTGAATCCAGGATCCCCGCCCAATTTTCCAGCCTATCTACATACCAATATCCTATCCACCGAGCTGTCCCTCACAGCTACGATGCTTTGTTCATTACAACCTATTAACTTACCCCCACCCCCCCATTCCAGACCATGTGATCTCCAGGGAGAGGCGAAAACCCAGAGTGAAAAACCCCAGGGCCAATATGGGGAAAAAAAATCTGGGAAATTCCTCTCCGACCCCCTGAGGCGATCGAAACGAGTCCAGGAGATCACAATGGCCCCGATCGGAAAATGCTTCCCAACCCTAGTCATTTCCACTTCCACGAACACCATATGAATTCCCTGCCCCCGAGACAGGTTCCCAACTATCCGCAGTCTCACTCTGTACTGGCCCAGCAAGATGATCATAGAATGAAGCCTTGAAACGAGAAACCAGGAACAATTAGCCTGCGCCGCTCCCTGGTCCAAACTAGACCACTCTTTTGTATCCCTCCATTCCCACTCCGTTCATATAGCTGTCTAGATAAGTCTTAAACGTTCCCAGTGTGTCCGCCTCCACCACCTTGCCCGGCAACACATTCCAGGCCCCCACAACCCTCTGTGTGAAATATGTCCTTCTGATATCTGTGTTAAACCTCCCCCCCTTCACCTTGAACCTATGACCCCTCGTGAACGTCACCACCGACCCGGGGAAAAGCTTCCCACCGTTCACCCTATCTATGCCTTTCATAATTTTATACACCTCTATTAAGTCTCCCCTCATCCTCCGTCTTTCCAAGGAGAACAACCCCAGTTTCCCCAATCTCTCCTCATAACCAAGCCCCTCCATACCAGGCAACATCCTGGTAAACCTCCTCTGTACTCTCTCCAAAGCCTCCACGTCCTTCTGGTAGTGTGGCGACCAGAACTGGACGCAGTATTCCAAATGCGGCCGAACCAACGTTCTATACATCTGCAACATCAGACCCCAACTTTTATACTCTATGCCCCGTCCTATAAAGGCAAGCATGCCATATGCCTTCTTCACCACCTTCTCCACCTGTGACGTCACCTTCAAAGATCTGTGGACTTGCACACCCAGGTCCCTCTGCGTCTCTACACCCTTTATGGTTCTTCCATTTATCGTGTAGCTCCTCCCTACATTATTCCCACCAAAATCCATCTGCCATTTCTTTGCCCAAATTTCCAGCCTATCTATATCCTTCTGTAGCCTCTGACAATGTTCCTCACTATCTGCAAGTCCTGCCAGTTTTGTGTCGTCCGCAAACTTACTGATCACCCCAGTTACTCCTTCTTCCAGATCATTTATATAAATCACAAACAGCAGAGGTCCCAATACAGAGCCCTGCGGTACACCACTAGTCACAGGCCTCCAGCCTGTGTGCTCCGGTTTCCTCCCACAGTCCAAAGATTCGCAGGTTAGGCAGATTGGCCATGCCAAATTGCCCTTCAGTGTCCAATGATAATGGGGTTAGGTGGATTAGCCATGATAAATGCGCAGGGTTATGGGGATAGGGCCTGTGTAAGATGCTCTTTTGGAGAGTCAGTGCCAACACAATGGTCCGAATGACCTCTTTCTGCAATTGTAGGAATTCTATCGATCAACAAAGGTTGCAAGTTTTTTCCTCTGAGCAAGTTAGTTTAATAACGCATTTAAAACATTTCCAGAAATAATCCACAAGATTTTTACCATTTTATGTATATTTGGATTAAATTCAGAAATATTTATCAGCTCAAAACCAAATAGAGATAAACTGCAACCTGCATTTATGAAGTGCATTTAATGCAGAAAAGATCCCATGGTGCTCTACGGAAGGAGAAGAAAAAGACAACAGATAAAGGAAGAGATGCTGCATGGAAGGAGAGTTGGAAGTCTCTGAAAAAATGGGTGTTAAGAAAGATTTTGAAGGTGAAAAGAGATTGAGGGATTCGGCAAAGTACCACCAAACTGTGAAGGCTGAAATGGCTGAAGGTCTGTACAGTATATACAGAAGGCCAGAGTCAGGGGTATAGGACGGAAGTATAGCATCCAAGGCAGGTGGATTCTGACAAAGAAGGGTGGAGCAATGGAGGAATTTGAAGAGAGGATTCTTCAGCAAGGATTGAAGAACAAGTCAGCTTCGTGTATGAGTTTTGAATAAGTATGGAGGTGTGCAAGGATGACATTGAAGAAATTGAGTTTGGAGATGACAGGAGCTTTACAAAGCATTACAGTGACTGGGGTTGAAGTCGAGGTATTGATGAGAAATGTTGCGGGGGCGGGGGGGGTGGGTTTGGGAATAAGCAGTCTGCAAGGTGGGTAACAAGTGAATTTACCAGAGCTGAGATGATGAGATATTACTGTATTTAAGAACACAATTTCATATCAAAGTACCAAATAAAATGTGGCCCTATTGTCTTAGCTGTTTTTGTAGGGGTTATCGTAATTATTTTGTTTGGGTTTCCTTGCTCATCAATGGTTGCACAGTAATCGGAGAGCATCATCTTTTGAATGGACCTAGCCTGCTTTAAGTTGATCTTTCTCTCCACCCTAGCTATGACTGTAACACTACATTCTGCACGCTCTCCTTTCCTTCTCTATGAACGGTATGCTTTGTCTGTAAAGCACGCAAGAAACAATACTTTTCACTGTGTACTAATACATGTGACAATAATAAATCAAATCAAAATAAAATTGCAGCTCATTCTCAATCACTTTCTTCAACAGCTGCTAATTATATGGCCAGTTGGGTTCTTAAACAATATTGGGCTAGACATCGCTACTATTCTTTTGAGGTTTAAATGTTATTCTTGGCTCTGAAACATGGGACTAGTTTCCTAATTTGTCCAAGATATTTGACCTGTTCCATTATTCATGGTTGTGTTGACTGTAATCAAGGCAAGGTTTCAGCTTCTTTGTAAATTCCTGCGCCACACTTCAAAATAAAATACTGAGAAAGAAAGCCATTTCATTGTACAAGGAAACTCTGCCAACAATGTACAATAATGATCAACACAAGAGTCGTAGATTTTGACTAATAGAAATCAAACATTTTTAACAGGAATAGAAGTTTAGACATTTCTTCCTGGCTGGTGATTGCAGCTTAATATTTTGCAAGAAATTTTATATATGCAAAATTCTCTTACCAAAGAGACTCGGGACTCTGACCTCATTCTGGATGTAGCAACAATGAAATTTTGTGGTCTTAAGACACATTTACCTTGGCACCTTACATTTGTTTTTATGTAATGACTATCTTTACTTTAGCAGAATAATATATTTTGTATTCTATGGTAAAGTCCCTGTAAACCAATGTATCATCAGACTTACTATGGGCAATGCCAATTAGCAGATCAGCTAGTGATAGGATAAAAGAATATTTATGTATGCATTTCCTGTCCATTGCATGAACACTGGGATATATTTCCTGATGGGATACTTATCAAGATAAAACCTAACCTTTCATTTTAATTCCTTGCCAAGGAATCAGATAGTTTATGACCAGGAGTGAACACTCCAGATTGTCTCACTGAACTGACGTACACCAACCAGTTCAGATTATATTAGCTATTGCATAACCAACCTCCCACTATGATCTGCACAAGCTACTAAGTGACCCTAATTAATCCTTTCTTACCAATTATCAAGTAACAAATTAATGAACATCAATACTAACAAGTGTCAACCCTGTTTCAATGGGTGGAACCCTTGTCCTTGAGTCACAAAGTTCCAAGTTCAAATCCCACTCCAGGCTTGGAGCACAAAAATTAAGGCTGACCTTCCATGCAGTAATTACTGAAGGAATACTACATTGTTGGAAGTATTTTTTTTTTGGATGAGATGTTAAACGTCAGCTGGATGTTTACATCCCATGACACTATTTTGTAGAAGAGCAGGAGGTCGGCGCATGCGAAGTGGCCCCTGTCTGCCGGCCTCCCAATTGCTGGCCAGCCCCACGACCCCCGCACCGCCGGCCGCATGACTCCCTCCCCCCCCCCCCCCACCCCACGGCCCGATCGCTGGCCCCCCCAACCATGTCCCTGCCCAGCCCCAACCCCTCCTCCTCCTCCACCCCCCCCCACACACACACACACAGATAGCCATACAGACTGATGGCCAGCCCCAATTGCAGACCTCCCTCTTGTCACTCAGCCCAAAATGCAGAGTGGCAGTGGGACCCCCACCCCCACAGGTCGTGTTCCACCCTCCGAGGCCCTGGCCACCATTAGGCCCCACATCCTATGCCCAGTGGGCAGTGCCAAGGTGACAATGCCACAGGGACATCCCCCACCGGCGTCTAACTCTCTGGGGAGCCTCAGTTGCCCTTCACTCCAGCGGGGTTGGTCCGCCAGCTCCCCACAAGTGGGGAACTATACTAAATCCCACTGGAGTGAATCACTCCTGGCGAGGCAGGGTGAAGAGAGAGGCTAGTGGGCCAGGAGACTTCAGTCCCAGGCCCGCTTATGATATTGAAATTACATTAGGCAGCTCCGCACCGATTTCTGGCACAGAGCTGACGGTGCTGGAAATCCAGCACTGGGAAACATGTGGAGGCCGTGGCGCCCAGCGGGGAGCCCGCGAAACAGCCTCAGCTAGAGTCTCCCAGCCGGCTGCACTACAAAAGCAACGCAGTGGGACAGGAGAATCGTCCCCAACATTGTTGACTACATTAAAGCCTCTGAGGTTCTTCTTCATAATGAGTCCAGATCTTGTATGACACCTCATCCTTCTCGACAGATGAACTGGTTGACATATTTACATCTGGGAGGATAGTGTTGGCTTTCTCAGGCATCAGAGTGATTAATCTCCATCTGTCAGACTGCTAGCCCTTACTCTTGGATCCTCTGCTGTTGGATAAATGGACTTTTCACACTGGTGAAATAGCTGGCTTAAATCACCCTTCCCAAAGATCTCAGTTGCTCTTTCTGGTTTTATGAAGACACTCTTCTGCATATATTACAAAAAAAACTGATGATGAAGCCTGAACTCAGGTGTCAAAAACACCATCTGGTATATCTTTAACTTCTGGAAAGAAAACTCTGCAAATTTTATTGATAATCCAAGTGAAGTGTTACAGAATTCCACCCTTCTGGTGTAAATCACCAAATATTTCATACCTTCATTGACCACTAAATATAGACACATAAACAAGGTCATTTTAATAATAAAAACAAAAGGTTTTAAAGAACCTGGTCGTCTGCCAGCATCTGTGGAGAGAGAAGCAGAGGACATTTCAAATCCAATATGACTCTTTGTCAGAACAGGTCATTTTAATTCCTAGAATCAGCCTTTTGCTGACAAAGGGCTTCACACAGGTATTTATCATCTCCCTTAATGAAACATCTCTTGCCTCATGGCATTGAAGGCTCGTCTTCTATTCCTGGTAAAGAATATTTGGTTTGTATAATCTTTTATGATTAACTTGCATTAACTCTTACCTTTCCTGGCATTTATATTGACTGCATTTTGAGGTTACGTTTAGGACAATAAATGGGGAATAGCTCCTATACCTTCACATCACATGTAACTATAAGCACTAAGCAAACTTAGAACCATAGATTCCCTACAGTGCAGAAGGAAGACATTTGGCCCATTGAGTCTGCATTGACTCTCCGAAAGAGCATCCCGCCCAAGCCATTCCCTCTGCCCTATCCCCATAACCCCATGCAGATACTGTGGCTAATCCACCTAACTTGCACATCTTTGGACTGTGGGATGAAATCCATGCAGACACAGAAAGAACTTACAAAATCCACAGTCACCCAAGGCTGGAATTGAACCCGGATCCTTGGCACTATAAGGCAGCAGTGCTAACCACTGTGCCACCATGTCATCATAAACCTCTTCCATCTGATTGGCTAATCAGTGAATTGCACAGAAACCGGCCATTCATTAGTCTACACTCGTGCTTATGCTACAGACGTGCTTCCTTCTATCTTTCTTCACTTCATCCTATCAACTTATTCTTCAATTCCTTTCCATGTGCCGTACTTATCCGCCTTCTCCTTGAATACATCTATGTTGTTACCAGCAACTACTTTGAATTCTTCCTATGAACTTTTAGGACAGTCACTTGAAATATAAAGAAGACACTTTCCAATCAACACAACACACTTCATTAACACTAATCAGACTCGCTTTAGAGTAATTGAAAAATTAACCTTGACAGTAATAATTTAAGAAAATATCATTAATGTATTTCCAATGTATAATTAATTCCATTGCTGGAAACAGAATAATTAAACTCTATGTTTAATTAAATGAGGCTTACACTGATGAATTTAAGTAAAACTCACATCAGTGTCTTGAAATGCTTCCTATTTTTAAATTGCAAATTATTTAGTAATGTACATTTTCTAATGCAAGTTCCACAAGGCATCAAACCTAGTTTCAACAATATGTTGGGTTTATAATGGCGCTTTATGTTTTGTTGTTTCGTTGCTGTCTGAATGTATTTTGCATCATTTGCATATCAATACTACTACAGTTGCTCTGTAATCTGGTAATGTTACGATGGTGGAGTTGAAGCAGCTCCAAAGAAATCCAGCCTTAGCGACAGATAAAATATTCATTACTCCGCTCCGGAACCAAATATTCCAGTGAACTAGAATTACTTTCAGATTTTTTATTTTTAAGTAATTTTATCTATTTACAGAGGAAATGCATTCCCCATTTCCAGTCCTCGGTCCTCATCATTACTCTCTCTGTTGTTGGTATTGCACATCAGGTCCTTCCTTTCAACATACTCCTTTGGTTTGACAACTGTTGCATGATCTGCTCTGTGCACGAGCTAACTGTTCTCTTCCTCAGTCAGCTTTACATTTATTGACCAATATCATGCTGATGAACAAATGCTTGATGTGACATGTGACACATGTACTTCGTGTGACATGTGTTGGATGTGAGTTTTGTAGTTTACCATTTGGTGATTTATGTTTCATAGTTCTTTTTCTGAAAGTTAACTTCCATTTAGTGAAGTCCATGCTGGTGTTGTTCAGAATTTAAAATATTACACACACCAGGGTTAACAAATAAAACAAGTACCACCGAAAAATCTGTTTGCATGACCTTTCAAGGGTTAATTATTTCTAATTAACATTATTTGCCCACATAATTAAGCTTAATTGAAATATCTTCATTTGTACTCTGGTATAATAATCATTCTAAAGGCTTGTTATTTAGAACCGTATCATTACTTTGCTACTCATGTTTTGTTTTGTGTGTTTTAAAAATAATGATGCAGAATTCTCAACAAGATATTTGACCAAGAATGGATGTTGCTACCTGTAAGTTAAGTTGTATGTCTCAAAATTTAACAAAATTTAAATCCCTGTCTGTTTTTCCAGGTACTAATCCCAAACTGCTACAGTTCAAAGTTTCTATAAGGAAAGGAAAATAGTTTGATAATCTTTAGGTCATATCTAAATTATTTTCTTTTGGATACAATTGTAATTGGATGATAATTTGGACCAGCCATCTTGGGAATAGACTTTTAGTTCCTGCATATTCCTTAAGGATGAAGGTTAAGTATGACAAGTTTTGGGAGCCTTGGGTAACGAGAGATATTGTGAGACTAGTCAAAGAGAAAAAGGAAGCATTTGTCAAAGCTAGGAGGCAGGGAACACACGAAGCAAGTATGGAATACAAAGAAAGTAGAAAGAAACTTAAGCAAGGAATAAGGAGGGCTAAAAAGGGTCACAAAAAGTCATTGGCCAGCAGGATTAAGGAAAATCCCAAGGCTTTTTTACATATATAAAGAGCAAGAGGGTAGCCAGGGAGAGGGGTGGCCCACTCAAGGACAGGACAGGGGAGGGAATCTCTGCGTGGAAATGGGTGAGGTATTAAATGAGTACTTTGCGTCAGTATTCACCAAATAGAAGGACTTGGTGGATAATGAATCTGGGAAAGGGTATGTAGATAGTTTGAGTCATGTGGAGATCAAAAAGAAACATTCAGGTAGACAAGTCCCCAGGGCTTGATGGGATATATCCAAAATACTGAGAGAGGCAAAAGAGAAAATTGCTGGGGCCTTGAGAGAAATCTTTGTACTGGCTACAGGGGAGGTCCCCAAGGATTGGAGAATAGCCAATGTTGTTCCTTTGTTTAAGAAGGGTAGCAAGAATATTCCAGGTAATTACAGGCCGGTGAGCCTTATGTCAGTGGTAGGGGAATTATTGGAGTGGATTCTTCGAGACAGGATTTACTCCCACTTGGAAATAAGTGGACATATTAGTGAGAGGTAACATGGTTTTGTGAAAGGGAGGTCATATCTCACTAACTTGATTGAGTTTTTCGAGGAAGTGGCGAAGATGATTGATGAGGGTAGGGCAGTGGATGTTGTCTACATGGACTTCAATAAGGTCTTTGACAAGGTCCCTCATGACAGACTGGTGCAGAAGGTGAAGTAGCATGGGATCAGAGGTGAGCTGGTAAAATGGATACAGGACTGGCACGGTCATAGAAGTGGAGATGCCGGCGTTGGACTGGGGTAAACACAGTAAGAAGTTTAACAACACCAGGTTAAAGTCCAACAGGTTTATTTGGTAGCAAAAGCCACACAAGCTTTCGAAGCTCTAAGACTCATAGAAGACAGAGTATAGCAGTGGAAGGGTGCATTTCTGAATGAGGGCTATGACACGTGGTGTTCCTCAGGGATCAGTGCTGGGACTTTTGCTGTTTGTAATATATATAAATGATTTGGAGGAAAATGTAACTGGTTTGATTAGTAAGTTTGCAGATTACACAAAGGTTGGTGGATTTGCGGATAGCGATGAGGACCATCAGAGGATACAGCAGTATATAAATCAGTTGGAGCCTTGGGCGGAGAGATAGCAGATGGAGTTTAATCTGGACAAATGTAAGGTAATGCATTTTGGAAGGTCTAATACAGATAGGAAATATACAGTAAATGGCAGAACCCTTAAGAGTATTGATAGGTAGAGGGATCTGGGTGCACAAGTACACAGGTCACAGAAAGTGGCAACGTAGGTGAAGAAGGTAGTCAAGAAGGCATACGGCATGCTTGCTTCATCGGCCGGGGTATTGAGTTTAAAAATTGGCAAGTCATGTTGCAGCTTTATAGAACCTTAGTTAGGCCGCACTTGGAATATAGTGTTCAATTCTGATTGCCACACTACCAGAAAGATGTAGAGGCTTTGAAGGGGATACGGAAAAGATTTACCAGGCTGTTGCCTGGTATGGAGGGCATTAGCTATGAGGAGAGGTTGGAGAAACTTGGTTTGTTTTCCCTGGAGCGACGGAGGTTGAGGGGCGACTTGATAGAAATCTACAAAATTATGAGGGGCATGGACAGAGTGGATAGTCAGAAACTTTTTCCCAGGGTGGAAGAGTCAATTACTAGGGGGCATAGATTTAAGGTGCGAAGGGCAAGGTTTAAAGGAGATGTACAAGGCAAGTATTTTACACAGAGGTTGGTGGGTGCTGGAACTTGCTGCCGGGGGAGGTAGTGGAAGCAGATACGATAGTGACTTTTAAGGGGCATCTTGACAAATACATGAATAGGATGGGAATGGAGGGATATGGTCCCCTGAAAGGTAGGGGGTTTTAGTTCAGTCGGGCAGCATGGTCGTTGCAGGCTTGGAGGGCCAAAGGGCCTGTTCCTGTGCTGCAATTTTCTTTGTTCTAATAATTATTCTTTCATCTGTCCGCTGTCATTCTGCACTGGCCACATTTGAAACTGCTTAGATTACAGGGCGGCACGGTGGCCCAGTGGTTAGCACTGCTGCCTCACAACACCAGGGACCCAGGTTGAATTCCCAGCTTGGGTCACTGTCTGTCTGGAGTTCACATGTTCTCCCCGTGTCTGTGTGGATTTCCTCTGGGTGCTCCGGTTTCCTCCCACAGTCTAAAGATGGGCGGGTAGGTGGATTGCCCATGCTAAATTGCCCCTCGGTGTCAGGGGGACTGGTTAGGGTAGGTGTATGGGGTTATGGGTATAGGGTCTGGGTGGGACTGTGGTCGTTGTAGACCCGATGGACCAAATGTCCTCCTTCTACACTGTATGATTCTATGATTTGTCTAGTATTCAGTAGATCTTCTTTGGTAAGGGAGGTTGTTGAACATCAATTGAAAATTTTACAGGATTGGGGCTCAAATACAGGAGGTACATTTTCTGACGCAGGCAATATTTTCTAATAGTAAGAAATGGGGACAAAACTTAACAAAAAGAAAATTCAGGGCAACTTTATATTATGATTTGTAGTTGCAGGTGCAGATTTGGATGTGGAGTTCAATGGTGGGAGTGGATAATCTATAGTGGTTGAAGTTTAAAGGGACGTAAACTATTAAAGGAAGCAATAGCACAATATGAGGCCCATTAGTACCTGTCTGGCTCTTGGAATAAGCTAAGCAATTAGTTCCACTTCCCCGCTCTTTCCCCTTGGCACTGTATTTTTTTCCTTCAAGTATTTATCCGATTCCCTTTTGAAAGTTTTCAAAGTGTCAGAAAAATAAATTGCAGTCTTGATAAAAGTTATTGCAACCCATTCACATAGTTAGAACATTACATCTTTCAGATCCCTTGTCCATCTCATGGGATAACACCACACCAATGGCACATGGAGAGGCATCACAGGTGAACACCAGTTCCTTGGTGTACTAACCAGTTCAAAGAATGCAGGAATTGCTTTACTCTTTTTAATGTTTCTATCTGGGGAGTCTTCCAAAGACCAAAGCTGATTATGAAAGGGTGCTAATAATAGTTATGTTTGCTAAAAAAAAAATGCCGATAGTAGTTTACCATTCCCAAAATGACTTGAGCTCAGATGTGTTTTTGGGGGCCGATGCCTCCTTTGAGGTCTTGACCTTGCTTTCCATGGGTGTAATCCTTGTGAATCTACACGTTACCTCAGGTAGGTTACCTCAATGACCTGAAAATTACATTTCTCCTTGAGGTGAATTCCAGCCTCTGGAAATCTCCTCGGCACTTCCTCTAAGTTTGCTAGATGTTCAGCTTCTGTTGATCCAGTTATCCAGTGCTTGTTTAAAATTTATATCGACAAGTAATCTTCATTAAGCCACCTCATTATTCACTCTGCAGACTAATCTGTCCCGTAACATGTCATTCAAGGTGGCTCCAAAATTGCATTACTCTGATGCCTGTTACCATTTAGTGATATGAGTAACTATCATTTCACCTGGGATTCTCCCTTTTGAATTAAACTTGAATCTCTGGAGTATGACTGATGGATTAGACTAGAAATGTAACTTCATCAATTCCACGAGCTCACTGAATGATTTTGAGTTGGGCATGCTTGAGGCTGAGAGACAATGAATCAGATCATAAGTTTGGGTTCCACATGCACTCAGGAGATTTGCCCCTAAAAAGAGGTCAGGAGATTTGCCTTATGCTTTGCCTCCTCCCCTATTTCATTTGCTTGAAAGTAATACCCAAACATAGGAATTAGGAGCAAGAGTAGGCAATGCAGCCCTTCGAGCCCATTCTGCCCTTCTATATGATCATGGCTGATCTCTATCTCATCCTAACTCCGCTTCCCTGCCTTTTCCCCATAGCCCTTTATCCCATTTTTGATCAAACATTTATCTATCTCTTTCTTGAATCCATTGATTGATTCTGCATCCATTGCACTCTGAGGTAGTGAGTTCCATAGATTCACAACCCTCTGTGAGAAGTAGCTGCTTCTTATCTCTGTCTTGAACCTCCCCCCTCTTACTCTACAACTACGACCTCTTGTCCTCGACTGTTCTAGAAGGGGGAACGTTTGGTTAACATTTACTTTATCAATCCCGTTGAGTATTCTATATACCTCAATCTACAAAATGTTCTCAAAATAGTCCTCACTCCCACAAATGCTGCGTTTATTGCAGAAACCCTCTGGATGGAGGGAGTTCCAGGAGGCAGCTTTGGAGGTTGTGGATAGGGGTGGTATGCCAGCAGCTAGGCACCAGAAGACAGTATGTTGAAATCTCGGCTCTGCTACCACCTCTGAGGCAGCTTTTCTTGGGGATGATGTGGAGATGCCGGCGTTGGACTGGGTTGGCACAGTCAGAAGTCTCACAACACCAGGTTAAAGTCCAACAGGTTTATTTGGTAGCACGAGCTTTTGGCGTGTTGCCCCTTCATCAGGTGAGTGATTACTTGGGGATGACGGTTACTTGCCCAGAAGGAACAACTTATCAATTAAGACCATTATAGGAGCGACTAAACTACATTTTCCTTGGATAGTGGCAGGCACCTTCCCCCACACCCTCCACCCTGTTGTTTGTGCAGCTTGTCTGGGGGGCAAGAACCCCACAAGAAGTCACAGCAGCATGAAATGAGAATAAAGAGTGATCTCGAAATGAACCTTACAGGTTTCATTCAGCAAATGACCGGCTAATATTTTCAAGTGGAAGGATTTCACCAGCAGACACATCCATCTGCTAGTTGTGGACATTAGGTTTTGTTTGCTGGTTTGTGGTGCTCTCTCCTTCTCCATTTACCCTTCCCTCCAGTCACTCTGGCCTTTCCGCTTCTGACGCCGTTCCTCATCGAAAGACACACTGTCGGCTGAGACCCCAAAATGGTCCCGGTGCCCAATAGTTCCCTAAATGGCTCTCCAGAAAAAATACTCCCCAAGTGTTCGCGCAGAAAGCAGGGTTTCCGTCACAATTCCGGCAAAGTCCCGACGACAGAACAGAAGCAGCTCCATGGAAACCTCCGGCCCTATATGGTGTGGATTTTTAATTGAAAGTTGCACACGACTGCTGTCCAGCTGCTCCGTAAATTTCCCAAGGAGAACGGAGCAGATGAATGACTCCTTGGCAAACAGTCGTGAGCTTCTCTTTTACACTTCAAAATAATTTGATCTGTCAGGCAATAAAACACGTTGGCTTTCACCTTCCTTTGATGAATAGGATTAGATTAGTTTAAAATGCAACCACTATGTCAAGCACCGGCGAACTAGACACAAAGTCAAACAGCTTTTGTGGGTTGTGTAATGGAGGCAAACCACATAAATCAATTCATCACAGACAAAAAAATGTGGACTACTTTGCGTCCTGGTCCTGATGCCTCCCCCTCCAAGACCTAAGGCTATGACATTGGGTTTGAAAGGATTCCATTTTAATATCATTAATTTGATGAGTGCCCAGTTAAGTTAGCCATTGATCAGGGAGGTTTCCATCTATCATAGATAGAAATTCTAGTCAGGTAAGAACTCAGTTGAGCGAAAAAAGGAGCCAATGGGTGGAATTTTATGGCCTCGCTTGTTCTGGAACCGTAAAAGCCCACCCCAGGTCAACGGACCTTCCCATTGTCCGCCCCTTGCCCATTCCAATTCCCATTGAGGGCGGGGTGGTAAATTCAATGTTTCAGCAGTAGTGGAGAGGGAGGGGAGAATTGGCAACCTGATCTTACTTTTCTAATCAAAATCATTTTGGAGCAACTTTCTCTGATAAAGATATAAAGCTATTCTGAGCGTCAGGTTATTTTGTTGTTAAGCTACAGGGAAAAAATCCATTGAGGGCAGCCAATTTACGCACAGCAAGATCCCACAAATATAAATGAGGTAAATGTGTTTTGATGACATTGACCGAGATATATGCATTGGTCCGGACACTGGGGAAACCTGCTTGCTCTTCTTCAGACTAGTGCTATGGAATTTTTTACAATTGCCCTGGCAGGACCCTGGGTTAATGTCACATTTGAAAGATGCCACCTCTGATAGTGTAGCACTACCTCACTACTGTACTGTCGCTGAAGTCCCTGGAGACGTACTTTGCCCTGCAGTCTTCTCGCCCAGAGCTGTAAAGTGCTGCCCCTGGGTCTGGCATGCGCCTACAAGGAATTTCTCAATGTGTGATCATTTAGCTGATCACTACCAGGTGGTAACAAGACAGCTACAATTATATTCACCAGCCTTTGGATTCAGGGTGGGGAAGAGGGACATGGGGTGTGGATCCAGTGAGGGAAGAGCGGGGGGGGCGGAAGAGGTGTAACAATCTTCCTTTTTGACTGTTTAGTCGCTCACCAAGACAATGTCCACACACTCAGCGTGGATGCTGTCGATCTTCCTGTGTTAACTGTACCATAGACGCACAGTTAGGCACTGCATTGGGATAATGATTGCCTGATTTGATGTCTCTGGCTTTATGCTTAAAATCCCAAGATGCTAACTTTTTTTGATTATTTCTATTAATTTGCCCGGTGGCAGTGGGACACGATATTGTATGGTGACTGCTGGATGGAAAACTGTATCCACCGCATCAGATAGATATTGCAGAAAAATAAAGTAATAAAAATGATAAAATTGAAAAAAAATTGTATGGTCCTCAATGTAATTTTACTTCACATAGGGTCCAAGAAATCTATCCAAAATAAAACCAAAATACTGCAATTGCTGGATATCTGAAATAAAAACAGAAAATGGAAGATCACAGACTTGAAATGTTAACCAACAAAAAATTTATCGCTGTCCGTTACTTTCTTTTTGGTTTATTTGAGAATGTTCACAAATTTTGAGGAAAATTTGTTTTGTTCCTTGAAGCTACTTCTCTAAATGCTCTTCACAATACAAAAGGCATGTGGCAGATTATCTTGAAATGCAGAATGTAATAAAATGTTAACCTAATCTTTGTGGCTGAAATTAAGTGTTCATAATTGTGGCAAAACAAATGATTGTTGAACGTATTCATTGAAGCTGCATTAAATGTTAATCTGCCAGAATTGTTCTGAGCACAGAGGTTTCCAAATACTGCAACAGATGGATGAGTCTATGAGAAGAACACAACATCTTGCTGCTCCAGTTTAGGTACACATAGGTTCCTCCTTCTGCCAATCCCATTCATAATGCAGACATGCTCGATTTTGAACCAAAATATTTCAATAAAATCATATTCATCGTGTTGCAAATATCTAGTTCATCATTTACTTGTTTTAGAATACAACATTTAGTTTTGGGAATTAAAGTTTTAACTAGATAAATGTAAGGCATTAAGATTGAGAAACTGATGAGCGACCCTGAAGTAAATTCAATTCAAACAAGCATGAAGTTAATTGCAGTTAAAAGCTAACCTGCGTTTATTTTACGAGGTCACTGATTAATTTCTAATCCTCTTGGTAGAGACAGGGTTTTTGTCATTAACTCCATAAATGTGGCTTTACTTGTATGGGATCCAGATTCTAAGAATTGCGTTGAAGGCAAAATAATTAATTTTGCACTTCAGTTTGAATTGGCCCAAAACGCACCACATTTCTTTAGAGATTGTGATTCAGGGTAGAGCCTTGCTAATAAACAACGTTTGTTTAATTTCTCCATGTGTGTTTGCTGACAGGAGCAAGCAGTTCAGTCTTGGAACAGACAGGCAATCGCAGCTTTGCTGTGGTGTATACTGCATCTCACCAGGTTGAGAAAGCCACAGCAGCTGTTTGCCAGTTAGGCCTGCACTTTTTTTAAATATTTGTTCATTGGATGTGGTGTCACTGGCTGGGCCAGCATTTATTGCCCATCCCTGAGGGCATTAAGAGTCAACCACATTGCTGTAGATCTCGGGTCACGTGTCAGCCAGACCAGATAAGGACAACCGCTTTCCTTCCTCAAAAGGACAAAAGTGAACATCAACAATGGTTTCATGGTCATCATTAGACTTTTAATTCCAGATTTTGATTTAATTCAAATTTCACTATCTGCCAAAATGGGATTTGAACCTGTGACCCCAGAGCATTACCCTGGATCTCTGGATTACTTGTCCAGCAACAATTCCACTGTGTCACTGCCTCCCCAAGCAGATATAATCTTAACTTCATCACTCGCTGCATGAAAGGTAGGTGTAGGCTCAATCCCAGTTTGGATTTCATGGGGGAAAAGCAGCTGGAAGATTTTCCCTAGCTGTAGTTAGTGGAAGAGATTCACAGTAGTCCTCATAGAGCCTCGTGGCGGAAGATAGCCATGACGTGGAGATGTCGGTGTTGGACTGGGGTGGACACAGTAAGAAGTCTCACAACACCAGGTTAAAGTCCAACAGGTTTATTTGGAATCACGAGCTTTCAGAGCGCTGATCCTTCATCAGGCGAGTCACCAGATGAAGAAGCAGCGCTCCGAAAGCTCGTGATTCCAAATAAAGCTGTTGGATTTTAACCTGGTGTTGTGAGACTTCTTACTGTGTTGAGAAGAGTTAGTTTGGAAAGTGCTGTACAGAAGCTGTGAGAGCAGACTGGATAAAACAGTCAGTGTATATCCAAAACCTGAACAAGGAACTGAAGAGTTCACAGTTAGGAAAGTCGTAGAATCCCTACAGTGCAGAAGGAGGCCATTCGGCCAATCGAGCCTGCACCAACCACAATCCCACCCAGGTCCTATCCCCATAACCCCACATATTTACCCCTCTAATCCCTCTAACCTATGCATCCCAGGACACTAGGGGGCAATTTAGCATGGCCAATCAGCCTAACCCGCACATCTTTGGACAGTTGTGAGGCCTTTAAAGGAAATTGGAGGATTGCTTAGCCAAAAGCTAATGCAAAGATCCCCAAGTCAAGAAGTAGCTAGAATATGAAGAAGAATTAAAAGTAAATTCTCCTTTTCGGTTGGTCCCAGGAAAGGTGAATGAAACTTTGAGATTTCAGAAGGTAAAGGAGATTTACTGGTGGGGGCTGGGGGCAGTAAAAATCTGAGTTTGTAGCATGTCTTTTGTTAAGAAAACATGAAATCCTCTGGTATAGGTTTGTTGGTTAATTGCTGGGTATTTGGATTTCTTTAAATGTTAACTATCCCGAACAGGATCACAACAATGATCAGAAAATATATGTGCACTACAGTACACTTTGCTTTTCAGAACTTTAACATTCTTGCAGCAAAATAGAGAGGGATGAATATTTCCATATTTTTACACCTTTCTCAGTTTTTTGCTTTTGACTATTACGAGATACCCTTGTTCACATGACTCTCCCAAGCAAAGAGGATGTGCCGAAGGCTTTTTCCAGGAACCGTGTGTACCATACTCTGTGTGTATGGGCGTGAGAGGGATGATTGATCTGAGTATTTGCATGCAGAAAAAACAGAAATTATTTTGCAGTGGTAATGATGGTTGTATTGCAACTGTAGAACTGACAGCAGCTACATCATATGTAGTTAAACACAGAAACCTGGGATGCTGCAAGTGATTCTCTGCTCCTTCACACAATGAATCTTGATAAATAAGGGGATCAGGGGTTATGGGGAAAAGGCAGGAGAATGGGGATGAGAAAAATATCAGCCATGATTGAATGGTGGAGCAGACTCGATGGGCCGAGTGGCCTAATTCTGCTCCTATGTCTTATGGTCTTAATGTACTGGTGTAGTGCCGGGGGGGCAGCAGTCTTTAAAAATTATTTGAACTGACATCAACACCCCCATCTACATTATAAAGATGCTTGTGGTTTGGGTGCTGAAGATCATTTCCCACAATATTTTGACAGGGCCCACACAGCATCACCCAATGATAGCTAAGTGATGGCAAAAGACGTGTGGTTGATCAAAACATAAAGGCAAAATGCTGTGGACGCTGGAATCTGAAACAAAAACAGTAAAAGCTGGAAAATCTCAGCAGGTCTGACAGCATCTGTGGGGAGAGAATAGAGCCAACGTTTTGAGTCTAGATGACCCTTCATCAGAGCTAAGAGCAAAGAGAATCAGCAGAGATTCATACTGAGGGTGGTGGGGAGGTGGAATGGGACAAAGGGAATGTAAATAACATACTGTCTTCTGGTGCCTTACTTGTGACTAATAAATAAATTTTAACTTCTTACAAAGAGTAAACCAGGAAGCAAAATGCACTGATTATCATTCACTTGATTTAAATTTTGCAGAGAGCAGAATAGAGATTGGAAGATACACATGGGAAGAAGGTAGGGCGGCACGGTAGCGCAGTGGTAAGCACTGCTGCTTCACAGCTCCAGGGTCCCGGGTTCGATTCCCGGCTCGGGTCACTGTCTGTGTGGAGTTTGCACATTCTCCTCGTGTCTGCGTGGGTTTCCACCGGGTCCTCCGGTTTCCTCCCACAGTCCAAAGATGTGCGGGTTAGGTTGATTGGCCAGGTTAAAAATTGCCCCTTAGAATCCTAAGATGCGTAGGTTAGAGGGATTAGTGGGTAAAATATGTGGGGGTAGGGCCTGGGTGGGATTGTGGTCGGTGCAGAGTCGATGGGCCGAATGGCCTCCTTCTGCACTGTAGGGTTTCTATGATTTCTATGAAGGTAGGACGATGAAACGAGAACCAAAATCATTAACATTAACACTGCAATGAAGTTACTGTGAAATTCCCCTAGTCGCCACAGTCCGGCATCTGTTCGGGTCAATGCACCTAACCAGCACGTCTTTCAGAATGTGGGAAAAAACCCACGCAGACACAGGGAACACATGCAGACTCCGCACAGATGCCAGGAATCGAACCCGGGTCCCTGGCGCTGTGAAGCCGCAGTGCTAGCCACTGTGCCACCCTGAAGAATTATTCATCATGATTGGCAGCTTAGTCTGCTTAATGACATCATTGTTGATGGACATCTGGAGATTCCCTTGGTTTGGCACAAGATACAAATCGCTGTCGGAAAAGGAGAGAATTCACACCGCAGAGATTGTCAAATCTTCGTGGACAGCTTCCTTTGAGGTCAGCAATGAGCATCATCACTTTGCCTGTGACCATAAAATCAGTGCCATTGATATTTCTTTCTCATATCTGATATTAAAATGTAAATATTCATCAAAGTTAGGAAAACTGCTTTGATAACTGAAGAGATCGTGACAGTAAAAGGAAGTGATAAGATTTAAGTAAAATCATATAACAAATTTCCTTTAATGTTATAATTGATGTTTTTACAGTCGGGTGCTCTATCTAATTTAAATGGTTGCATGTGCTTCATTATCAACTAACATGTAAAGCAACAGAGTTCGATCAATTCTTGTATTATCACCTTCTGCAGAAGTGTGTTCTGATGCAAATGAACAAGAATTAACAACTTGTGTTGCACCCAGTTAATTGTGATAGAATAGTAGATCTATGCTTGTTACATTACATACCAGCAGTTTATAAATGTACATAATGTATTGAGTCTTCCTTGGGTCTATACGCATTAAAATTTTATCTGTTTATAACGAAGCTTTCTCATAGTAACCCTTAGACGTTTTGCAGCTTTAATGAAGGACTGGAACCAGCTCGGTTGGATTTAATTACAAGGGTAGATTTTTATTTCTGCACATTACGTTGCAAAACGTTTTTCTACAAAATGTAATAAAACATATGCTGCACCCAACATTTTCTGGAAGTCAGCAACAATTTGCATTCTTGGCATGGCTTTAATGTAAAGAGAATGTTCCAAAGAGCTTTACAATTAGTCATAAGACACACACATGCTAAGCAAGAATGGAGAGTTCAGGAAAGGCGGTTGAAGGGCTTGGTCAAAATGATAGGTTCTGAAGATTTTGAAGAAGAATGTCAAAAGAGCTTCAAAAAGGAAGGGGCGGCACGATAGCACAGTGGGCGGCACAGTAGCACAGTGGGCAGTATGGTGACACAGTGGTTAGCACTGCTGCTTCATAGCGCCAGGGACCCGGGTTCGATTCCTGGCTTGGGTCACTGTCTGTGTGCAGTTTGCATGTTCTCCCCGTATCTGCGTGGGTTTCCTGTGGGTGCTCCGGTTTCCTCCCACATTCCGAAAGATGTGCTGGTTAGGTGCATTGACCCGAACAGGCGCTGGAGTGTGGCAACTAGGGGAA
The DNA here is from genome assembly GCF_964213995.1 of Mustelus asterias. Lineage (NCBI taxonomy): Eukaryota > Metazoa > Chordata > Chondrichthyes > Carcharhiniformes > Triakidae > Mustelus > Mustelus asterias. The sequence continues at coordinate 16,759,575 of NC_135809.1, forward strand.
TTTCACAGTAACTTCATTGCAGTGTTAATGTAAGCCTTACTTGTGACTAATAATTTAACTTTGTCTTTACATAAAGTGATCTTTCATCACTTTAGGAAGTCCCAAAAAACATTTACAGTCGATTAACTACATTTGGAATGCAGTCACTGTTTTAATGTTAGAGAGGATCTTCAAAAGTATCAAAAACAGAAAATGCTGGAAAATCTCAGCAGGTCTGACAGCATCTGTGGAGAGAGAACCAATGTTTCGAGTCAACATTTCGAGTCTGGATGACCCTTCGTTAGAGCTTCAAAAGTATCAACTTGAGGTGACTCAAAAATCACCAATGGTGAAATAAAAGCAAAGAGGGGGAATGCACAGAAGCTGGAGTCAAAGGAATGCCAAGAGGCTAATAGGCTGGAGGGACCAAACATTTGGGTGGGACAAGGCCATGGAGATATTTATTGAACATAACAAGGATTTTATAAATATATTGGCAGACAGTGAGCCAGTGTAGGGGAGCGATGAGGGGAATGGTAGGCAAATAGAAAAGACATGTGCAGCATATAGAAACATAGAAACCCTACAGTGCAGAAGGAGGCCATTCGGCCCATCGACTCTGCACCGACCACAATCCCACCCAGCCCCTTCCCCCACATATTTACCCGCTAATCCCTCTCACCTACGCATCTCAGAATTCTAAGGGGCAATTTTTAACCTGGCCAATCAACCTCACCCGCACATCTTTGGACTGTGGGAGGAAACCGGAGCACCCGGAGGAAACCCACGCAGACACGAGGAGAATGTGCAAACTCCACACAGACAGTGACCCGAGCCGGGAATCGAACCTGGGACCCTGGAGCTGTGAAGCAGCAGTGCTAACCACTGTGCTACCGTGCCGCCCTCCACTGTGCTACCGTGCTATGTGCAATATAATTTACGAAGAATGAGACCAGCAAGAAAAGTGAAGTTGAGTTTCGATGTAATTAAGGCATATTACTTTCTTTCTTCTTTCATGGGATGTGGGCATCACTGGCAAGGTCAGCATTTGTTAACCCACCCCTAATTTTCCTTGAACTGAGTGGCTTGCTATACCATTTCTAGGATCAGTTAAGAGACAACCATATTTTTGTGGGTGTAAAACCACATGTAGGCCAGACCAGGTAAGGATGGCAGATTTCCTTCTCTAAAAGGCATTTGCAAATCAGATCTGTCTTTACAACAATCAATGATACTTTCATAGTCACCATTACTGAGATTAGTTTTATATTCCAGATCTATTAACTAAGCTCTAATTCTACGAACTGCTGTGATTGGATTTGAACCCATGTCCCAGAGCATTAGCTGGGTTTCTGGATTACTAATCCTGCAATATTATGGCAATGCAACCATTTCTCCACATGTAAGGGTTTCAGAGGTGAGGGGGGAAAACATGCAATGTTGTGGAATGGAAACCTTTGGTTTCCTTGTTTTCCACAATAAATTAACAACCATACTATCCATTCATTCTTCTGTCAAGTGGTGGGAGTAGTATTGTTTATGTTCCTTGATGAATTCACTTGGCATATGATCCTAGCCAGTTTAATTACTTCCACATTGTCTGCCTAAAATCACAAATGTTACCTATTCGAGGAAGCCAGATTGCTACAGTCAGTTTAGAGTAGGATTCAAACTGATTTGGGAATCTATTGTTCTGCACTGAATGGGCCGTGTACATCTCTGTTCTCAATCTGACTCCAGGGTGTCTTGCAATGTTCTCTTTTAGCTGGGACAGTAGCATAGTCCATCCCTCCTGGGCTTTGATTTGGTTTAAGACTGTGAACTATTTTAATATCGGGCACTCAGCAAACATGTTTCGTATGTTTAAGTGGGTTTGTGATCTATGTCATTCGTTTTTGATGGAAATGTCACTCCTGACAGTCCATTTCAGTTAAATATCGGCACTCTCTGTGATCTCTCCTCTACAGTAAGATTGTTATATTGTCAAATTGTTAGCTGGGGCTGGTAATTTGAAGCCAGACACTGAAAGGGATTTGAGTACTGTACGGCTGAAGATGCAGGATGCCAATCATATTTTCAAATGTATATGGTTAGAATTTCCAATATGAAATTGGGATCTTACTTTAAAGGTTGTAATGATTGGAATATTCTGGGTCATTAGACTGTTAATGAGGCCCATCGAAACCTTACAGATGTGCCTGTATTTCTCATTATTTAAATAACATTCATTTGTCTCTAAGCTATCTTGTTGATTCCTTCGCTTGTTATTATGGTAGTTGATGGAAGAATATTTTTGAACGGTTGCAAAGAAGCTTGTATAACTTGGACAGCTGCCGACATGCAAGAGTGGAGTGTAAACCCATTTAAGTGCAAATGTGCAAAATTGAACACCAATCCTTGTGAATGGAATTCTGTTCAATTCACCTTCAAGAGATTTTGAGGGTGAAATTCAGCTTTGATGGGAGCTCAGCTTGGGCTAATGGAATGAGAAATTCAGCGTGGTGTGTAACGGAAGGCCAATTTCCTGTCACCCATTTTTATGCTCCAGCTGAAGTTAAATTTTGCCACTTTGCGCCTTCTCATATGTAAAACCTATTGACGTGAGTATGTGATTGATTGAGCAGGATTTATTTTCACAAGAGGAACCAGGGAAGGGCAATAAATGCTGGTCAGTCAGTAACATCCATGTCCCACAAATGAATTATAAAAAATGCAATCAAACAAAGATCAAACATTAACTGGACAATTCCTCCTTTGTCAATTCCCCAAGGTTAAGTATCTGTTCTGATTAAATAATGTTGTAGAACTTCAGCTATACCCAATCGTTTTAACAAATAAATGCCTATTTATGATTTCAGTGAACGCTTTGTTCTCCAAGGCGGCCTTCAAAACACACAACAAGACAGAATCGTCGAGCAGAAACTGATAGCCAAGTTACGCACACATGAGGATGGCCTCAATCGGGATCTTGGGTTCATGTCACATTGCATATAACCCCCACCATTTGGCCTGGGCTTGCAAAATCCTACTAACTGTCCAGGCTTGAGACAATTCACACCTCTCTTCACTCGCATTGTCTGTACCTGTAAAGACTTGATTACCTGTAAAGACTCGCATTCCAACCATTATCTTGCAATTGTGTCTTTGCCTATATATGCCGTGTTTGTGAACCCACCTCTCCACTCACCTGATGAAGGACCAGCGCTCCCAAAGCTCGTGATTGCAAATAAATCTGTTGGACTTTAGCCTGGTGTTGTGAGACTTCTTACTGTGCCCACCCTAGTCCAATGCCGGCATCTCCACATAATGTCTGCAATAGTAGGGATGAAAAAGATTTTAAGATTGCTTGTCCTTGGATTTCCCACTTGGATATCAAGACATTTTGCAGGAACAAAAGGCAGGATAATGCCTTAGTGAGCATGTGGTAAATCAATAATATAAACAGAAAGTGTTGGGAAAACTCAGCAGGTCTGGCAGCATCTGTGAAAAGAGAGACATAGTTATCGCTTCAGGTTGGTGATCAGGTTTCCAGTACCTGCAGTACTTTTTTCTTGTGTAAATTGGTACGTCTTTATATATGGATTTTTTAAAAAACTGAGAATACTAAAACTGCACGGTTTTGCAACAAGAAATGCCCATAAAGGGTTAATTAACAATTTCAATGATTGCTGTAGTGGATCTCAGAAATTCCTTTAAATAAAAGTCTCTAGATTCTTACAGAAAGCATTACTGTTAGAAAGGGACAGATGATAAGAGAGGAACAGTGCTGACCCATTACAAAGGAACAAGGTCTTAGTTCAAGTGATGCTCATGTCTTATTTAGTAAGAAATTGTTGTTGCGTGAGTCATTCACGGAAAGCTAATTAGGTAAAAGCAAAGATTGATGGTACGTTTATTGTGTTAAGGGGTGTAACATATGCTCCATATGAAGACAGCCTGAGAAGCTGTACCTTATCCTTCAGTGCATTATTTATGAACTGAGAGACTTATAAGAAATACTGACTGTAGAGTTAGCAATATTAGAAGAGAAGGGTAGTTCACGGGAGTTAATGGTGAGATAAAAGCAGAGAACGTCTTCAAGAAGCATCTTGTGAAAAAGCAAGGAAGGTGTCATGGAAACTAAAAAAGAGGTTGGTAATTAGTATTCAATAAATTATTGGATAAAACTAATCAACAACTCTGGAAATTTGCAAAAATTGTAAAAAGTAATGGACACTTTGGAAAAAGAAGGTTGAAGCCTTGTTCTTAGCAAAATGAGAAGAAAATAGATGGGGGTTGTACAAATTACTTTGTGGGCATAATTATTAAATTATCTATATATAATCCACACAATGACTGTTAAAATATTCGCAGATTACTTCCAACTTGATAGAATGATGGGGAAGAATGAAAGAGACATTTAAGTATGTCCTGTCCGTGTTTGTTTAAAAGTCGCACAATTTTGGAGTTAATTTTTGATTACCCTGATTTAAGTTTGCCTGGGGGCACTGAAAAAGACACTTGTAGGTTAAGCACTCAAGTGCTGATTAGAATCAATTTTCACGGAGCTGTTTCTCAGGGCTCCAAGTAACCACTTCCACCGAAGGTGTGGCATGTGCTAGCTGACACACAATGGTGCATTTCAGGATGGTTCAGAGACTGAGTGATAGGGCACACAGGCTCTTGGATGCAGCACTGCGGGACCTAATGGAAGAGTTTGGGAGCATGAGGAATGTCCTGTATCTGACAGGGTAGCCATGATGTGGAGATGCCGGCGTTGGACTGGGGGTGGCACAGTAAGAAGTCTCACAACACCAGGTTAAAGTCCAACAGGTTTATTTGGAATTACAAGCTTTCGGAGGGCTGCTCCTTCATCAGGTGAGACCTGATGAAGGAGCAGCACTCCGAAAGCTCGTGATTCCAAATAAACCTGTTGGACTTTAACCTGGTGTTGTAAGACTTCTTACTCTGACAGGGTAGAGGGAAGGAAGCCTATTTTGCCCTCTTGTCCTCCACTCCTACAGCAGCTGGTGCTATTCTGCCTGGCTTTGCCTCGTTCACCCATTCCTCCTCCAGCCTCAGGTAATCCCTAGCAAGATGCCCCAGGCACACCCTTTTTGCTCCCATAAGGTATCCAATGAGATGGTGTAACATAGCATTCACTCACACAGAACAGAGAGCGTTGGTGAAATCTTGATAAAGTGCCCCAGAAAGTTTTGCCAAGGTGCCTCAAAAATCTTCCTCAAACCTCCAGCAGCATGTGAACAATGAAAGCTGATCATAACTTTCAAGTAGTAATTGAAAGCCTCAACAATTATTTCTTTACTACAGTTCCGCTGGTCACTGTTAGGTGAGGTTATTAAATGACGCACCAAAATGCTGTGCAGCCTCTTTAATGAATGCCAGCAGGCATCTTCAGCAGTCTTAATGTGGCTGTGGGTGACCTATTTTTAGTAGAGGCTTCAACTCCTTTACCATGATGACATCTTGCGCTAAGTGCAGGCTAAACCGCATTGTGACCAGTTTGGAGGATCATTTCCACCTGCCCACACTACCAGGAATCACCCCATTAGAAATAGTAGTGTTCTTTTACAGAGCATCGACAGAAGGATTGAAATAATTTATCATGCAGTAATAATTAGAATAGAAAACCTGTATCAACAGACATGTTGGGAATTTTGCTTAGGGTTGGGTCTTTTTAATTGCCATAGTTGAGTCTGGAGATATGACCAATGAAGACATGTACTGCATGACTTTGTTTGAGTCAAGTCTTTGGCATTTCTGATTGGACCAGTATGAATAGTCCTTATCCTCTGCAAGGGCTGACTTTTGCAAGGACATAGATTGACCTTGACAATTTTTCACATAAACAGCACCAACCCATGCCAGCTTGCAACTATCATTCATCAAAAGCACAAGAACTTCAGGAAAGCTATTTGGATTTAATTTCAGAGACTATTAAATGAATCATTGGTGCTATCTGATGGCATAACATCCCCATTGAGAAAGGGTGGAATTTTCCAGCCCTTTTTGCTGCCAGGATCTTCTGTTCCCGGTGAAGGCTAATCTCTGCGGCGGGTTCCCTGACAGCAGGGCAGGCAGGACATGCAAAACACTATAGACTTTGGTGGGACCAGAAGAGCGGCCAGTGGCAAGACACCTCCTCCACCATAGGAGAACATGCTGAAGGGGGTTGGAAAATACCGGCCTAAGTCTTGACAAACCACACTATTAAGTTGGTCATTCTTGCTTTGTTTAATTTTTTTATGTGTACAGTAAAGTTTGTTTTTGTTTAAAAATGTGAAGTGTTACGGCGTAGTTCTTTCTGGGCATTCAAATTCCTCTTTAAACGTTAACCGTCTCTAAGAAGATCGTAATGTCCCATTCACATTAATACGTCAATTCATTTTTCCTGCAAACAGCATGTAATTTAAAATGTACAAAGACTTCTTAAGATGCATTTGTGAATGTAAGCTCTTGAAGATTTAATTCCAAAAGTCGAGAATTAATCGAATTAATTTGTAAAATAATGTAATCTTCAAAGAAACATCTGCATTCTCTCTTCAAAGACAAGAATTCTTTCACAGAATCACCATTGAAGCAAAGTGAGACTGCTGATACAGATGTCTTTCATCTCCAATTTCAATGAAACATATGGAGATCTAGTTTTATAACTGTGCTTTTCAGAGCACCTGGTCTTATCGGGAGTGCAAGCTTTTGACAGTAAACCTAAAATTCATGAGGACCCAAGTGTTTTTATGGGAGCCTTGAACAAAATCAGTGAGGCTGAAAATGAAACAGATAATGATGATGATGCTCTTTCAGATGCATTTGAAAAGTACCATCCCCTAAGGGAAAGTTTCACAAGTAATATTCTGTTTAGGGAAGAAAAGAATCAGAAAAAAAAACCATGCTTATCGTTTACAAAAGGTTGGCACGGTGGCACAGTGGTTAGCACAGCTGCCTCACAGCACCGGGGACCCGGGTTCAATTCCTGCCTTGGGTGGCTGTCTGTGTGGAGTTTGCACGTTCTCCCCATGTCTGCGGGAGTTTCCTCTTGATGCTCTGGTTTCCTCCCATGGTCCACACTTGTGCAGGTTGTGGTGAACCGCTGTTACTATAAGTATGTACCTGGACACACCCATGCTGCACCTGGCCCGAGTCTCCTCCCTTTCCACCTGGGACCCCTACCTTTCCATCCAGAGTGGGGTATAAAGGTGATGGTCCCTCCTCCTTGCCTCAGTTCAGACCAGGCCAGCTACAAGGGAGTGCTCCTGTTCTCAGTGAATAAAAGCCTATTAGTTTTCCCTCACTCTCAGTAGTCTCCGTGTCATAATTGATAGTGCATCACAGGTTAGATGGATTGGCCACACTAAATTGCCCTTTAGTGTCCATAAACGTGTAGCTAAATGTAGGTGGGTTATGGGGATTGGGGAAGGTGGGATGCCCTTTTGGAGAGTCAGTGCATATTCTTTCTACACTGTAGTGATTCTATGGGATACAATATTGTATTTCTGATGCATTTCCCCCATCTGATTTGATTTGTATTTCAGTTATATTGAGTATATATTAATTGTAATTAATTTGTTGGGGTGGCAGGATGGGGAGGGGGGGGGGGATGCGAGTGGGAGGGAATTCTCTGCTTAAATACTTTTGTTGAAGGTTACTGCTTGATTGGTGATGTAGTTAGCTACTGATTCAACTTATCAAGGACAAGGGTGGAGTGACGAGATAACAGCATATGTCCAGATGGTTTATGCAACAGTCCAGATGGTAAAGCGCTGTGAGGAGATTACCTGATTATCTTTTAACAGCCCATATTACAAGCGAACAGAGCCTTAGTGACGGATGCTCCCTTGAGGTAGAAAATCTATTTTTTTGTCATCTTTATGTTCTGCAATCTAATCTCTTTAATGTGGGGGACACCAATCTAGAGTCTCTGAACTTGTCCAGAAGGTTAGGGGATGTTCTTCATGTCCACCTCCTGTTCAGGGCTTCTCAACTGTGGATAAGAATAACACAATGTTCTTTGTTCACTTGTTAGTAAAAGTTTTGCCGTCACGGTGACTTAAGGCTGAATGGCTGCCATCTGTGCTTGAAGCCAGAGTGAACAAGAGTCATTTTATTTTTATGTCTCTCCTATTTGGGGGTGCCTCAGGGTTTATTGGGATGAGGGCATTCAAATTCATGCAGCTGAGCTCTGGGACTGATTCCTGATGGTTAAGGTCAAACACCAGAGCATGCGTTACCATCTAATAGTACAGCAATATAGTCACTAGAGTCAGGAGGGACACAAACCTTCAGCAAGGCATGTTAGGCAGGGAAGGTGTGGGCAAAACAACTTTCAACAGGGTCCTCCTCTTGATAAAATACCTAGAACATGACCTGGTCATTACGATCACCCTGTTCCACCAGAGGCGCAAGCAGAAAAACTCATGGCAACACGCTCACTCCCAAGTCTTGGCACCTAATAGACTATATCATACTCTGAGCAAGGGACTGCAAAGATGTCCACATCACGCACGCCAGGACCGGACCTTACGACTACTGGACTGACCACCAGGTGATGGTAAGTAATCCACTTACCATCACCATCACCCTGGTCCCAAACTGGCAGAGGCAGAAAAGACTCTGCCTCAGGACTCAAAAACCCTGAGAAGAAATTTCCTACTCAGTTGGCGCCTCACAGCTAACCTGGCGACAACCAATGAGCTAGAGCCACAGAATGCCCACAGCGTCTGGTCCATCTTAAAAGCCGCCACAGTCAGCACCTGTGAGGAGACGCTCGGGCTATCAACCAGGATACACAAGACTGGTTCGATGAGATCAGCTGATCTAGGATCTCCTTGACTGCAAATGCAACCCTAACCCTAACCCTAACTCTGGCAGCACAACCAAAACCCGAGCGAGAGGAAACAGCGGGCATCTGAAGTCCGAGGTGCAACAAAGAACCCACGACCTAAAGAACAGATGGTGGATGGAAAGAGCGCTGGAGACTCCGCAGCTTGCCAACAATCATGATGTGTGCAATTCTTCAGCGCAATTAAAACCATCAATGGTCCAAGTATCCCGGGACCCACCTCACTGAGAGCCAAAAACAGAGAGGTTCTCATCAAAGACAGAGGCAGTCAACGCCTGCTGGAGAGAACATTTCGAGGACCTCTTCAACCAAGGTGCAGCCTTTGACGCAAGTGCCCTCGACACCATTCCACAATACGCTATCCACCACCATCTCAGCGCAACCCCAGCTCACCATGAGGTCAAAAAAGCCATCCGAGAGCTGAAAAACAACAAGGCCTCCAGCGCAAATGGAATCCCCGCTGAAAGATTAAAATGCAGCGGAAAGGCACTCTCGACAAGAATCCACAACCTCATCACCCTTGTCTAGAAGGAAGAGAGCATGCCGGGAGATCTCAGAGCTGCCTTAATTGTGACCATCTTCCAGAAAGGAGACAGGATCGATTATGGAAATTACAGAGGGATTTCCATTCTCTCCACCACAGGAAAAGTCATCACAAGAATCCTCCTCATCCGCCTCCTCCCAGTGGCTGAAGATCTCCTCTTTGAGTCTCAGTGCAGCTTTCGCCCATCAAGAGGCACAATGGACACAATCTTCAGTGCATGACAAATCCAGGAAAAGTGCAGGGAGCAGCATCAACCTCTGTAAATGGCCTCCTTCGATCTTGCAAAGGCCTTCGGCTCTGTCAACCATGAGGAATTGTGGAACACTCTCTTCAAATTCAGTTGCCCACAGAAATTCATCACCATTCTCCGCCTGCTCCCTGATGACATCCCAAGCCATGATCCTCCCCAACAGAACCACCACAGACCCATTACGAGTGCAAACTGGGGTTAAACAGGGCTGCGTCATCGCACCAATGCTCTTCTCCATCTTCCTCCCAACAACACTCCACCCCATCACCTTGAAGCTTCCTGCTGGAATGGAGTTAACCTACCAGAAAAATAGGAAACTGTTCATCCTCTGATCCCTGCAGGCCAGAACCAAGACTACCCCAACTTTTGTCATCGAGTTGCAGTATACAAATGACGGGTGTGTGTGTGTGTATATGCACACTCAGAGGCCAAGCTACAAACCATCATCAACGCATTCACTCAGGCTTATGAAAGAATGAGCCTTAGACTAAACATCCAGAATACAAAGGTACTCTACCAGCCCGCTCCTGCCACACAAAATGCCCCCTGGCCATCAAGATCCCGGTGAGCCCATGAACAACTTCGGGAGCCTCCTCTTAGCGTGCGAGACATTGATGAGGAAATTCAGCATCGACTCCAATGGGCCAGTGCAGTCTTCGGGTCACCTGAGGAACAGAGTGTCCGAAGACCAAGACCTCAAATCCAGCACCAAGCTCATGGTCTACAGAGCAGCCGTGGTCCCCACCCTCCTGTATGCATCAGAAACATGGATAATGTACAGCAGATACTTCAAATCCCTAGAGAGTTATCACCAATGTTGCCTCTGCAAAATCCTGCAAATCCACTGGCAGGATAGGTGTACCGATGTTAATTTCCTCTCCCAGGCCAATATCCCCAGCATCAAGGCACTGGTTGGTCACACTCAACCAGCTGCGAAGGATGGACCACATTGTCTGCATGCCTGACAAAACATTCCTGAAACAAGTGCTCTACCTGAGCTCCACAATGGTAAGCGATCACTCGGAGGGCAGAGGAAACTCTACAAGGGCACTTTGAATGCTTCCCTAAATCAATGCAACATTCCCATCGACACGATTCAAGTGTAGAATCATTGCAGTTCAGCATGATCCTTCATTTTCAGCACTGGTTTTCAGATAATGTTTAGGAATGAAATTCTGGGATCTACCTGATCTTCTCGCTGACTTAACCAACTCTGGGGGAAATACACATGGAATTGTCCTTGATTTTGACATCACTCTCTATGACTAGTTGCTCTCATTAATAAAATTATACTATTCTACTAACTCCCATAGGTTTATGTTCTTCGGTATGTACTTCCAGAGACTAAGATGTGTCACACATGCAAGATGTGAGCAAAATGGCAACACTTTGGCCTCCCAATCAAAAGGCGTGTGTTTAAAACCCACTCTAGTGCAGTACTGAGACAGGGCTGTCCTGTCAGCGGCGTTGTCTTTGGATAAGACGTTAAACTGAGGCGCCCCTTACCCTCTCAGGTGGATGTGAAGGAACCCATGTCAGTGGTTGAAGCAGAGAAGTGGAGTGCTTTCCGGTAGCCTGGCCAATAATTATACATCACTAAATCTTGATATCTGGACATTATAACACTGAGGTTTGGGGAACTTGCTGTGCAAATGCTGTCACATTTCTTGTATCACAATAGTGACTTCACTCACTTCAGGATTGTTTCACTGGATGCAAAGTATTTGGGAGTGAAGTCAAAAACGATGCTACATAAACGCAAATCTTTAAGTTCTGAGAATATTTGGCTTAATAAGGCTGGTAAATGACTAATTGGGTCGAATATTGTATTCTCTTTGCATATCGTCCCCTCTTTATAGTTTATATTTTTAATTTTATACTCTTTTGATTGATGATTGGCAATATTTGTCCTGGTATAATCTTATTAGCTGTGAGAAGGATACGCTGATAAAGTTGAATGGCTTCAAGAAGGAGATAGATATATTTCTAATTAAAAAAAGGGATAAGGGGATATGGGGAACAGGTGGGGAGGTGGATTTGAGACCAGGGAGAGATCAAATAGCGGAATAGCGGAGCAGGCTGAATTTGCCTACTTCTGCTCCTAATTCCTGTGTTCCTATAAAGTTGGATGAAGTAAGGCCAGAGGAGGCTTGCGTGGAGCATAAACACCAGTCTAGACTAGCTGAGTTCAAAGACATGTTTCTCTGCTGCAAACTCTACAAGTGTATGCCATCAACATAGTATGCTGTTTGAGCAATCTTTTAAAATACTGACAAGTATTATTCACTTTGACATAAATCTGTATCTACAAATAAGGCACAATATGTAGAATATGAGTCTACCTCCTATTCAATAATTTAAACAGAATCAGCTACAGCCAAGTACTTACTATCCAAGCACATTCACAGCCATCTATCCACACATCAATCTTTGCAACATTCTAATATGTTTGAATCTGCATGCTGCTGATTCAACAGTTTAATATTAATTTATTTATACGGTGTACCAGAGAGAAGTCACTTGTAAGGTTTTCAATGAATTTACTATTCTGTTTCATGGAAATATTACAACTAAAATAATGTTATTATTCTTTCCAGTATGTTGTTTAATACAGGATACATCTATACATCTCTGTGAAATGGGCACCTAATGTAAGTAATTGCAAATTGACTGAGATCAGCCAGGGTTCAGGCAGTTTACTGACTCACACTATTGGTGGACAACAGTTGCCACTATGTTTTTAGTTTATAGACTCTGCTTACTTGTTAGTTACATATGCAAGAAGTGGCCTTTTTAAAAAAGAAATCAGATTTTGTGGACCAAATAATGCTGATTAAGTTTCTCATTGCAAACGGTGTAATAATATATGTGAACTACCGGTGAGTTCAGTTTGATTTCAACGTCAGAAACTTTATATCTTGGCTCAGATATCACAATGAACAGCTAATTCATTTTGTCTCAATAATCAAGACCTACTTTATCAACACTCACTGCTCATTTCTGCCTTCATGTGGTAGCCAACATTTTTGGCCTTTGGGATTTTCTTAAGTTAACATGAAAATAGTTAGCAGATTAATGTTTTTTTTTCCAATAGGCTCAGGATGAATTGCTTGGTTCGATGAAAGGCCATGCTGTTTTGAGAGGGCATTGGCCTGATTCCCAAAAATGGGCGCACAGAAAGCAACAAGAACTTGAAGGGCTGAGGTACAAGAATTTCCGTCACACCACTGTATCTTTGTGTTAATGGAATGATTGTAAAATTGTCTACACATTTTAAATGATTAATACTCCTCACCCAGTACATATAGGTAACAGAAGAAACAAAGTTCCTTTGCTTCTTGAACTAGAAGCATGTGATAAATCTATGGATGTAATGCATTGTAGTATCATAATAAATGGTCTGTCTGACATAAATTGCAAAAGCATAAGTTAAACATGTGCATTTCATCTTTTTTCAAAATTCGTTATATGATAATTAGAAGTACACAACACGAGCATACGAAACACATATATTTGTATAAATATTATTTTTTACATATACTGGAATACATTTTGAATATATATTCAAACTGGAATATATATCCATACTAGAAAGTATATTGAAGATCACAATTGTGGAAAAGGGAGAATCCATCTCAGCTTTTCCATCCAGAATGGTCTAAAGTCCTCCTGTTGCAACATCCAATTGCTTCTTAAGCAATTACATTTTCACCTGCATTCAGGAGCCCATTCCATGTGTAGCTCACTATTTATGTTAAGACGTATAGAATTGTAGATACTTATAGGACAGAAGGAGGCCATTTGGCCAATTGTGTCCGTGCTGGTCATAGAAGAGCTATCCAATCTAATAAGAGTTTCCAGCTCTTGGTCTATAGCCTTTTAAGTCCTGGCACTTCAAATACATAGTCAAGCTCTTATTTAAAAATTCTATAAGCACTTCTACCTCTATCATATTTTCAAGCTGTGAGTTCCAGTCGCCTTCTCTCCATCCTTAGGGTAAAAGAAATTTCTTAATTCCCCTCTAATCTCCCTATCAGTCATTAAATTATTGGTGATTGCTCATGGGGGTGCTAAGGGAAATAAGTCTTTCCTATCCACCTATCCAACTCCCTCACAATTTTAGACGGATCAATTAAATCTCACCTCTGCCACTGCCCCAGTTGAAAATCTCACTCCTGGTTTATCTGTGTCCTTTTCCATAATCATGCTACATCTACATGGATCACTATCAAAATGTTCTCCCTTTGATACTCCTTCCACCTGCATATCTTCATTTCCTAAAGTTCAGACAGAACTGGCACCTTCTCTTGATGGACTTGCTACATACTGGGTAAAAAAGTCTTCACGAAAGCTTTTTAAGAATTCTGTGCCTGTATATTTACACTGATTTTATCTAAATTATTAGGATAGTTGAAATCCCATACTATTACAGCCTTGTTGCTTTTGCACTCATCAGTCCTAAATTTGTTTTTGTGCTAGCTTGAATTTGTTACATAAAATCACATTTTCATAGAATAAAAACTAAAACGCACAAAACAAGTTATTCAAGAATTATTAGAACTTAAGTGATTTCAGTTTAAAATTATTTAGGCCTTTTAGCATTGGTTTATTTGACCTGCAGCATGTATTAGTCATAGGATTTTACATTGCTTCTGTATATAAATTAATCAGTGAAGGGGAAGAAGAGGAAATGGATGGAAAAGAATTGCAGAGGCCCACAGAGGCACATCAAAAAGAGGAATACCTTTTCCTAAAGGAGGTAAGATATGAACATCTTCTGACTGCACCTGATCTACACGATTGTTGAACATAGCATGAAATATTAAGAGATCAGAAATTACAAGAAGGATTTATTTTAAAGTTAATGCATCCCTATCACACATCATGTGGCTCAGGGATGTTAACATCATTCAGTGTTGGAACTCACTGGTAACCTATTTTGGATTGATAATTATTGTGAACGCTTTCTGCCTTAATTACACCTGGCATTTGAATTGAAATTAGTGGAAAAACCTGGCCTTCAAACAAGTTTACTTTCAATGCATAGTCATCTAGTGCCTCCATACTCTGGCACAATTTTAGTTCCATTTCATATGCAAAGTAAAAGTAGTCTTAAAAATAGTATAAACATAAGCATGATTGGCAGCTTGTTAGCTACAGATGAAGAGAAGCTTGCATCTCATTGCTGTTTGAAATGCAGAAGTCCTGGGATTTTGATGTTTGGAATGTATTTAACATTTCCATAAAATCAGCATGGCCATTAACTTGGAAAAGTCCCCTTTTTAATTTTTGGAAAAACGGATTTTTTAATCACATGTGAAGTTGGCTATGCTTACCACTCCAATTTGCCAAGGAATGTGACAGAATTATCTGATGAGGAAATGCTTCATCCGAAGTGGTAAATAGTTACTTTCCCTCCATCATAAGGTCAGAAGTGAGGATGTTTGCTGGTGATTGCACAATGTTCACTGCTTCAGATACTGAAGCAGTCCATGTCCAAATGCAGCGAGACTTGGACAATATCCAGGTTTGGGCTGACAAGTGGGAAGTAACCTTTGCACCACACAAGTGCCAGGCAATGACCATCTCCAACAAGAGAGAATCTAACCATTTCCCTTTTGACATTCAATGGCATCACCATTGCTGAATGCCCCACTATCGATATCCTAGGGGTTATCACGGATCAGAAGCTGAACTACACTAGTCATATAAATACTGTGGCTACCAAAGCAGATCAGAGGCTGAGAATTCAGTGGCGAGTAACTCACCTCCTGATTCCCCAAAGCCTGTCCACCATCTATAAGGCACAAGTCAGATGGAATACTCTCCTCTTGCCTGGATGAGTGCAGCTCCACCAACACTCAAAAAGCTCAATACCATCCAGGACAAAACAGCCTGTTTGATTGGCACTTATCCGCCACCTTCAACATTCACTAACTCCTCTGTCATTTCCTCATTTCCCATTATTATTTTCCCAGCATCATTCTCTAAAGAGCCTTTGTTTACTTTGGCTTCTTCTTTTTCATATATTTAAAGAAGGTCTTACTGTTTATTTTTATATTACTCCACCACTGATACACATCTATAAGATGCACTGCAGAAACTCACCAAGGCTCATTTGACAGCACCTTCCAAACCTGTGACCTCTACCACTTGGAAGGAAAAGAGCAACAGATGCATGGGAACATTTACATCTTTCCTTAAGTAGGGCGACAAATACTGTACACAATACTCCAGGAGTATGCAGTGAGTTAGCATAATGGAAGATGTGTGTAAAAGTTGGTCAGAGTAAATTTGAAGAGATGTGCTTTAGAAAGTTAGAAAATTAATTTAAAACATTTGACAAGACTATGGAGAAGGTGGCTTCCCCCCTCCCCCCACCACCCCAGCAGGTTCAGAGACCTGGGGGGCGGGGGGAAGTGGGGAGGCGAGAATTTAAAATTTCATGGATGGGGTGGAAGGCCTTCAGTGGAAAGCCCTCCCATGCCCCTATTAAGGCCCTTAAATGGCCGATTGTGTGTGTGTGTGTGTGCGCGTGTGTGTCAGCCAGAGCTTTCTCATATCCCCTTTTTGCATTCCTAATTGCTTTCTTAAGCTCCACCTTGCACTTTCTATACCTCACTCATGCCTCCACTGATTTGCTAATGGTTGAGTGCAATCACAATGTCATCAGTTACATCTTATTACAATCCTAGTAACAAATTAGAAATAGTACAAACTGCTTGAGCAACTGAGGGCTAAAAGCCTCTGGTCTCCATACAGTTTGGATAACCTCAACGGAAATGAGGTGGGGTCTGGGTGTGGGGAGGGTCACTGCTCCTTCAAATGAACTAACTGGACAGATAGAAAAGGCAACCCAGTACTGTACATTTAATTCTGTGTCTGTTTCTGCTCAACCATTAAATCCTCAAACATCAATTATCGACATTTCCAGGTTTGAGAAGGGCCATATCACCATGGGCTTTTACTCTGTTCTTCATGATTCTCCATTACACACATTGCGCCGTCTTCTAATCAATTTCCCACCAAACTTTGATATGAACTTGTCACTGAAGATCAAGGTTAACAGGAGTTTAACTTACGCCCAGTCGCATTGTCACAGCCAATTTCAGATGGACATCTTCACCCTTTGGGGCAGGTAATTCTCATTGTAGCTGATTAAATGCAGCAACATGATTTTCACAATGATCAGTAAAAGGTCCAAATACGCCGGAGTTAATTTAAATACCAGAGCATTTGCATACAACTCTGAAAATTACACAGAAATCCCTTTGTCAATGCTACTGAGATCAGAAGGGAGATTAGTTATAGTCATGTGAAAAGCTTTTCCATTTACTGTTCCGCTCCAAGTCACATCATCCTGATTTGGAACTATGTTGCCGTTCCTTCAATGTTGCTGGAACTCCCTTCCTAACAGCATTGTGGGTGTACCTACACAATAGGGAGTGCAGTGGTTCAAGAAGGCAGCTCACCACCACCTTCTCGAGGGCAATTAGGGATGGGCAATAAATGCTGGCCCGTCAGCAATGCCCACATCCTGTGAATTAATTTTTTAAAATATGTATAGTTGTGTGTGTACGTGTGTGGTGAGAGTGTTGGTGCTTTGACAAAGGGGACAGAAAACCTGGAAAACTTACCCAACACCTGCTTCCATGCCCACATGTCTGCCTGTGGCCTGCTGTAATGTTCCAGTGAAGCTCAACGCAAACTGGAGGAACAGCATCTCATCTTCCGCTCGGCACGTTACAGCCTTCCAGTCTCAACATCGAATTCAACAACTTCAGATGATTAGCTCTACCCCACCTTGGCCCCCTTGTTTTCATTTTATTTAATTTTTAACTGTTTTCTACCTTTTATTTCTTTATTATCTTTCTTTATTTTTCTTCCCCCCCCCATTCTTTACCCCTATGTTATCCCCCCTTTTCTCAATTTTACCTCTCTCCCACCCATCTCCCCCCTCCCCCCACATCTTCATCTGTCACAGTTTACCCTCTGATTTCAGCTTCTCTGCCGTTTGGCCTTTCACACCTTCCATTCTCTCTATGGGCTGCCATTGGCAGCCTTTCCCCTTGTTTTTGTGGCTTTGACTCATCTTTCATTCCCTCACCCTGCAGTATAAATATCTCCCACTTTCTATGCCTTTTAGCTTTGACAAAGGGTCATCTGGACTCAAAACGTAAACTCTTTCCTCTCCTTACAGATGCTGCCGGACCTGCTGAGATTTTCCAGTATTTTCTCTTTTGGTCTCTCCGCTGGAAAACTTTTCTATTGTCGGATTGAAACACAGGAAAGATACAGTGCAAAACAATGAGTTACTGGAATTGACAGAAAATATGTTCAGGATAATGTATTGGAGTTTGTGAGTGCATTTGCGAGTAAACTCATTAACTAAACTGCATCTGGCTTTAAAATGTTTGTATATTTAAAGTTTATTTATTACTCACAAGTAAGGCTTACAGTAACAATGAAGTTACTGTGAAATTCCCCTAGTTGCCACAGTCCAGCGCCTGTTTGGTCAATGCACCTAATCATATTTTCTTTACTCTGTGCTGCAACAGGTCTGGCTAAAGCTCTGAAGCAATGATAATAACTGAGGAATGATTTGCCATGCAGCAGCTACTGCAAATTTATATGAATTCTCTTTTTGCTGCTTCCTCAAAAATGTTTTAATCATTTAATCACTGCCTCCTAACCACGTTCCAAACTCATATTACAACAAAAGGTTGCTGTTAACGTAAGAACAAAGATATACAGGTTAGGTTGATTGGCCATGCTAAATTGGCCCTTGGTGTCAGGGGATTAGCAGGGTAAAGAGGTGGGGTTACGGGAATAGTCCTGGGTGAGACTGTGGTTGGTGCAGACTCAATAGGCTGAATGGCCTCCTTCTGCACCGTGGGGACTCTATGGATTCTATTCTATGAACATATGTTTATGAATGATCAGTGGATTTTTAAAAATTAAAAGCCTTTTTGAAACTTTTAAATACAAATAATCAAATAATTAATCACAAGCTAATATTAATACAGTGGGCTGGGTTTTACATTTCTCGCTGGAGTGAGGGAGGCAGAGTGGAAACTGAGTGATCCACTTGTTTCCTCCCCCATCAAATTTCCATGACCTTCATCCCTGCAGTCTCTGCTCATCCTATCAAGTGCTAGATGACAATTAGTGGCTGTCAGGTGGGAAGGAGGCAAATTATAACTCCAGTAGGAGCTCCACGCCCTATTGACACCCTAGTCTGGAATGACTTGTGGCAGGAGCTTGCCAGCCCTTTTAATCATTTTCCCAATGACAGAAGTTGAGCCAACTGGATTATGGTTACTTGTTTTTTGGCTCCCTTCCTTTTTGAATAAAGATGTTACATTGGCTGTATTCCAATCCTTTGGGACTTTTCCAGAATTTATAGATTCTTGGAACATTGGTACCAGTACATCCCCTATCTCTATAGCTTCTTCCTTTAATATCCTAGGATGCAATCTATCAGGTCCAGGGGATTTATCGGGCTTTAACCCATTAGTTTCCCGATGTACTTTCTCTTTAGCGATAGTTATTGTATTTACTTAATCCCCCTTTTTGCCCCTTGATTATTTAGTATTTTTGGAATGTTATTAATGTCTGCCACTAGAAGACTGACACAAAGAACTTATTTAACTCCTCTGCCATTTCCTTGTTCCCATTATTATTTTCCCAGTCTCATTTTCTAAGGTGCCATTGTTTACTGACACCTTACTGACTGGCAGAAGGCAGAGAGTGGGGATAAATGTACTTTTTCAGGATGGCAGCCGGTGACTAGTGTTGTGCCTCCGGGGTCAGTGCTGGCACCACAACTTTTCACAATATACATTAACAATTTGGAGAAAGGAACTGAAGGTACTGTTGCTACGTTTGCGGATGATACAAAGATACGTAGAGGGACAGATAGTATTGAGGAAGCAGGGGGGCTGCAGAAGGACTTGGACAGGTTAGGAAAGTGGGCAAAGAAGTGACAGATGGAATACAATGTGGAAAAGTGTGAGGTTATGCACTTTGGAAGGAGGAATGGAGGCATAGACTATTTTCTAAAGGGGAAAATGCTGAGGAAATCAGAAATACAAAGGGACTTGGGAGTCATTGTTCAAGATTCTCTTAAGGTTAACGTCCAGGTTCAGTCGGCAGTTAGGAAGGCAAATGCAATGTTAGCATTCATGTCGAGAGGGCTAGAATACAAGAGCAGGGATGTACTTCTGAGGCTGTATAAGGCTCTGGCCAGACCCCGTTTGGAGAATTGTGAGCAGTTTTGGGTCCCATATCTAAGGAAGGATGTGCTGGGTTGGAAAGGGTCCAGAGGAGGTTCACAAGAATGATCCCTGGAATGAAGAGCTTGTCGTATGAGGAACGGTTGAGGACTCTGGGTCTGTACTCGGAGTTTAGAAGGATGAGGGGGGATCTTATTGAAACTTACAGGATTCTGCGAGGCCTGGATAGTGTGGACGTGGAGAGGATGTTTCCACCAGTAGGAAAAACTAGAACCAGAGGGCACAATCTCAGGCTAAAGGGACGATCCTTTAAAACAGAGGTGAGGAGGAATTTCTTCAGCCAGACAGTGGTGAATCTGTGGAACTCTGCCGCAGAAGGCTGTGGAGGCCAGGTCATTGAGTGTCTTTAAGACAGAGATAGATAGGTTCTTGATGAATCAAGGGATCAGGGGTTATGGGGAAAAGGCAGGAGAATGGGGATGAGAAAAATTTCAGCCATGATTGAATGGTGGAGCAGACTCGATGGGCCGACTGGCCTAATTCTGCTCCTATGTCTTATGGTCTTACTTTGGCATCTCTCTTCCTTCTTATATAGTTAAAGAAGCTCTTGCTGTTCATTTTAGTATTACTTGCTAGTTTATTCTCATAGTTTATCTTCTCCCGCTTTATTATTTTTTGGTCATCATTTGTTGGTTTTTAAGATTTTCCCAATCCTCTGCTTTACAGTTATTTTTGCCACTTTTGTTCCTTTTGGTGTAAAACTATCCTTGACTTCCTTGGTTAATTTATCCCTTCCTAGAATCCTCCTTCCTCACTGGGATATATCATTGTTTAAGTTTATTTATTAGTCACAAGTAAGGCTTACATTAACACTGCAACAAAGTTACTGTGAAAATCCCCTTGCCGCCACACTCTGACGCCTGTTCGGATACACAGAGGGAGAATTTAGCATGGCCAATGCACCTAACCAGCACGTCTTTGGACTGTGGGAGGAAAGCAGACCACCCAGAAGAAACTCACACAGACACGGGGAGAACGTGCAGACTCCGCACCGACAATGACCCAAGCCAGGAATCGAACTGGGTCCCCAACGCTATGAGGCAGCAGTGCTAACCACTGTGCCATCGTGCCGTCCTGAGTCATTAGCTATGTTCATAAATGTCTGCTGTTGCTAATCAATTGTCCTGTCTGCTGAACTCCTTTCCCAGTTCACTCCATCCAACTCTGCCCTCAATCCTTTGTTATTATCCTTATTTAAGTTCATTACAGTTATTTCTGATTCATGTTTCTCACTCTCGCTGCTCATGGTCACTGTTTCCTAGGGGATCTTTTACTCTGAGATTGCTTATTAAACCTACCTCATTACACATTACCATTAAGGGGAAGCAATGGCCTAGTGGTATTATCACTGGACTATTAATCAGAAACTCAACTAATGTTCAGGGGACAAAGGTTTGAATCCCGCCATGGCAGATGATGGAATTTGAATTGAATAAAAAATAAAATCTGGAATTAAGAATCTACTGATGATAAACCATTGTTGAATGCTGGAAAAACCCATTTAGTTCACTAATGTCCTCGAGAGAAAAAAATCTGCCGTCCTTACCTGGTCTGGCCTACATGTGACTCCAGAGTCACAGCAATGTGGTTGACTCTCAACTGCCCTCGGGCAACTAGGGATGGGCAATAAATGCTGGCCAGCCCATGTTCCACAAATGAATTTTTAAAAAATCCAAATTAGCTGGATCCACAACATATTGTTCTCGGAAACTGTCCTAAACATACAATTCTTCCTCATGTTTGCCTCTGACAATTTTATTTTCCCAATTCAAATAAAGATTAAAGTTGCCCATGATTAATGTACTACCTTTTTTACATGGCCTCATTATCTCCTGATTTATTCTCAGTTCTACAGTATAGCTACTGTTAGGGGCAGGCTACTTCCACCAGTGGCTGGGGGGGGGGAGCGATTCTCCCAAAAGCGCTGAATTGTTGGGAAAAGTGTTCTAAATCACGACTGTTTTGTCAGTTCAACTTCTCACTCGAATCTTCCCACTCTGTGCACTGCAGAGATCCCAGTCCTGAATCTCATTAAAAATCCAGGGGGGCGGGGCCTATTCACACCAGAGTTTCTCAGTTCTGGAACTCTGTGCATGCGCAGTGGTCCCGATCTGTCAGTCTCCCCATTTGCTGGCCAGCCCAGGACCCCCGCAGTGCTGCCCCTCCAGCCCCCCCCACAGCCCAATCGCGGCCCCCACAACAATTCCCGGGACAGCCCTGACACCCCCACCCTGGAGTGCTCCGATGTCCAGCCCAATCCCCCAGCAGTGGCGATCCCCCCACCCCTCTCACCTCGGCAGAGACCCCCCCACTGACCCCGCCCCCAGGGTCAGACCCCCTTGGGGAGGCAGGCCCCCCCCAGCAGACCATCCCCTGCCCCCACCGGCCCATGCCAATTGCTACCTTCCCTCCAGCCCAGGCCCAGACCGATCCGCATGCAGGGTGGCAGCGGGACCTTCCACCCCCACCAATTGCCCCTAGGCCCTGCCCACAATAGGACGAACCCCCTTGGCACTGCCTGATGCCCGATGAGCAGTGCCAAGATACCCCCTGGACATAGGCACTTTGCCCCTTGGGCAGTGCCAGGGGGCAGAGGCTGGCACTGCCAAGGTGCCCATGGCCAGGGGGGACCATCCCCGCTGCCCGACCCCCTGGGGGGCCCCGATTGCCCCCTTTCATTCTGGCGGGGTCGCACACTAGTTCCCCGAACGTGGGGAGCTACTCTAAACCCTGCTGGAATGAAGTATTCCTGGCGGGGTAGGAGATTCAATCGGGACTGGCAAGTTCCCAATAATGAAATGTAAAACATATTTAAAATACATTAAAAAGAGATTCAAATGATTTACCTGACTTCTCGCCGGTTCCCAGCGTGGTCTGGTCTCCGACTGTTCTCCAGCTCTGGGAGATGCGCATGCATTCCCGGCGCATGTGCAAATTCCGGAACAAGGCCGGCGACGTGCATCTCCCATCCCGACCTGCCAGAAAAGTTGCGGGTCGCGATGGGAGAATCGCCCCCATGACTTCTTACCTCCACCCAGACGGATTCTACGTAATCCAATCCAAGATCATTTCTTGCTATCATACTTATTCCACCTTGTACTAACAAAACTACTCCACCACCCTTTCCTTGCGGCCTGTCTTTATGAAGTCACATACCCCTGAATATTTAGTTCCCAGCTTTGATCTCCTTGTAACCACATCTCTGTAATGGTTGTAAGATCATAGTCATTAACCTCAATGGATGCCATTAATTCATTTATTTTGTGCTAAATACTATATGCATTTATGTAAAAAGTGTTAATTTTGCCTTTATGCCATTTTTCCCCCTTTGACCCTACTTAATGTTTTTTTATGTTTGTATACTCTTCCCCTTCTTGACACACTCCGGGTATCATCACATAAATCACTATCTTGCAATGTTGTCATATCTTTTTTGCTTTGTAAGCCTACATATCCTCACTCCAGAACCATCCCTCCCTCTATGTAGTTAAAGTCCCTCTCTTCTTCTCCAGTTATGTGATTTTCAAGAACACTGGTCCCAGCATAGTTCAGATGTAGGCCATCCCAATGGTACAGCCCCCACTTCCCCAATATTGATGCCAGTGCCCCATGAATCGAAACCCACTTCTCCCACGTAAGTCTTTGAGCCAGGTATTCAGCTCTCTAATTTATATACCTTCTGCTATTTGCATGAGGCTCACGTAATAATCCAGAGTCTATAACCTTGGAAGTTCTGTTGTTTAATTTAGTGCCTAGTTCCTTAAACTCTCTAGAATCATAGAAACCCTACAGTGCAGAAAGAGGCCATTCGGCCCATCGAGTCTGCACTGACCACAATCCCACCCAGGCCCTACCTCCATATCCCTACATATTTTACCCACCAATCCCTCTAACCTACGCATCTCAGGACACTAAGGGGCAATTTTTTTTTTTAGCATAGCCAATCAACCTAACCCGCACATCTTTGGACTGTGGGAGGATACCGGAGCACCCGGAGGAAACCCACGCAGACACGAGGAGAATGTGCAAACTCCACACAGACAGTGACCGACCTGGGAATCGAACCCAGGTCTCTGGAGCTGTGAAGCAGCAGTGCTAACCACTGTGCTACCGTGCCGCCCATGATGCAGAATCTCTTTCCTGACAATGGGATACTCACCCTCCCACTGCAAATTCCTCTCCAGTCTGGAGCAGATGTCTCGAGCCCTGGAATTGGGCAGGCGACACAACCATCTGGACTCTTGCTCCTTGTTACAGAGAACAGTGGTCAACCTCCCCTATCCCCTTGCATTCTTATGTGACCCCCCACATGAATGGCTTCCTGTACCTTGTACCACGGTACTATGGCCAGTCAGTTCATCCACCCTCTAACCCCCATTCTCATTCAAATAAGCTGAGAGAACCTCAAACCTGTTGGATAGTTGCAGAAGCCGACACGTCTGCCCTCCTGCCCTCTGGGTCCCCTTACCTGCCTCAGCTGCAGTCACAGCCCCCTGTACCTGACAACCTTTCAAACTGGAGGACCTTATCCTAAGGGGTGTGACCGCCTCCTGAAACAAAGCATCCTCTCCCTCCCTGATGTGTCGCAGCGTCCGCAGCTCAGCCTGACAACTACCTCGCCACTCGCTGTTTTCAATCTCTTAACTGCCTCTCCTCACACTGTTTACAATCTCCTGACTGCCTTTCTACATCATTTAGACAGTAGCTTAGAGGTGGATCTGCACATGGTCATGCACGGCCTGCAGCCAGGGCAAGGAACAAGGGTAGCAGAAGTGATAACTCACCAGTGGGCAATGTCGCACAAGAGTTTCGCTGCAGGGGACTCAGATAAACATTTCAATGGAATGGGTTACAGAAGACAGCTAATGGATATAGATTTGATTGCAACGAGACATTATTTTTCCACAGGTATAGTTGGATTGTATGCCAGCATTGATACTGTGACATCAGCAGCAGATGATGCAACCAAGTGAGACCCACTATCAGGTTACCATTTTATTTGAAAAGGTTTATTTCAGAAACCTATACATTATAGGTATAATGTAAACCTATACATTATTGTTAAATCAGCAAACAAATGGCAAGGTGGGTGGATGGGTCAGGAGGAGGGTAAATTGTGTGGTGAGTTCAGGACCTGTCAGACAATGTGTAAATATTTATTTAAGTAGTGATGTAGTAGTCCTAGATAACAAGGACACCTATGTCAGACTCCTATTTATTGACTACAGCTCAGCCTTCAACATTATTATTCCCACGAAACTCATCTCCAAACTCTGTGGCCTGGGCCTCGGCATCTCCCTCTGCGACTGGATCCTGAACTTCCTAACTCGCAGGCCAGTCAGTAAGGATAGGCAACAACACCTCCTCCACGATAATCCTCAACACCGGTGCCCCACAAGGCTGTGTTCTCAGCCTCCCACTATACTCCTTGTACACCGATGACTGCGGCCAAATTCCCCTCTAATTCGATTTTTGAGTTTGCTGATGATACCACCGTAGTGGGTCGGATCTCAAACAATGACGAGACAGAGTACAGGAATGAGATAAAGAATCTGGTGAACTGGTGCGGCAACAATAATCTCTCCCTAAATGTTAACAAAATGAAGGAGATTGTCATCGACTTCAGGAAGCGCAAAGGAGAACATGCCCCTGTCTACATCAATGGGGAGTAGAAAGGGTCGAGAGCTTCAAGTTTTTAGGTGTCCAGATCACCAGCAACCTGTCTTGGTCCCCCCATGTTGACACTGTAGTTAAGAAAGCCCACCAATGCCTCTACTTTCTCAGAAGACTAAGGAAATTTGGCATGTCAGCTATGACTCTCAGCAACTTTTACAGATGCACCATAGAAAGCATTCTTTCTGGTTGATATGGCTCCTGCTTTGCCCAAGACCACAAGAAACTACAAAAGGTCGTGAATGTAGCCCAATCCATCACACAAACCAGCCTCCCATCCATTGACTCTGTCTACACTTCCCGCTGCCTCGGCAAATCAGCCAGCATAATTAAAGACCCCACACACCCCGGGCATTCTCTCTTCCACCTTCTTCCTTCGGGAAAAAGATACAAAAGTCTGAGGTCACGTACCAACTGACTCAAGAACAGCTTCATCCCTGCTGCTGTCAGATTTTGAATTAAGTTGACCTTTCTCTACACCCTAGCTATGACTGTAACACGATATTCTGCACTCTCTCATTTCCTTCTCTATGAACGGTATGTTTTGTCTGTATAGCGCGCAAGAAACAATACTTTTCACTGTATGTTAATACATGTGACAATAATAAATCAAATAAATCAAAAATGCAATCTTCATTTGGTCTCCTGGTATAGAGGAGGCTGCAGCATGGGAGAGTGAATAATGTATTCAAGATTGGTAAAATAAATGAAAATCAAGGAAGCAAAATTGAGAGATCTGTGCTCCATCCATTGGTGTGCTGGTGCATCTTCTTACTCTGCTTGGCCCAATGCTGACCCTAATGGTTTAGTTCAGTCCTGTTTTATAGTAACTGATATTACATTGACAGATCTTAGGGTGTTATACAGCAGAATTTAAGGATTGTGATGTCACTCTGGTTTAAATCTGACACTTGCTTGGTTGTACATCCTAAAACTTTCCTGTTTCAAGGAAAATTTAATGTTTTCCTTAAAGAGAACAAACTATTGTCATGCCCAATAAAGGTGTGACCTAATCGTAGCTTTAAACATGGGCAGTGTTCAAATAGAACATTCTGAAACTACCTTTTTCTTTTAAAAATAGGCATTAAAAGGTGGCTGCCAAATGATCAGGTGACTTCTTAAATTCCCATTCGGATTACCTCAAGTCTCTGGAAAGTTCCTAATTCATAATCATAAGAACTAGGAGCAGGAGGCGGCAATTTAGCCCCTTGAGCCTGCTCCGCCATTTAATATGATCATGGTAGTTGACCGAACTTGGGGCAGAGGGGTTTGGATGGACCCCTTTGATTGGACAGACGAAGGCAAAAACCATCTGTGGAATTTGCACATTCTGTTGTTTGTGGATTGTGAATTGTTCCTTTGTTCGTTATTGATATAAGTGCACTATCTTCTAAAACTGTATTTCAGCTTGATTGCGTGTGTGTGTGTGAGTGATGAAGCAATAAACTTTCGGCGTGAATGCCTGAATAAATAATCCTCTTTATTTAAACCCACAAAAGCTTGCTGTTGATTTTTCAAATTGATCAGACACGCAAGTAAGAAACACACACATCTTCCTTTTCAAAAACCATACTAATTATGGGACGATAGAAAAGAGAATTTGGGGTTTTGATTCCCTCTCACCTCTTCCACAAGACTACCATATCCTCTCTAAATCATACAACCCCACCTCCCCATAGATCACTGGGTGTTTGCCTTGCCAAAGCACCAGAATTTTAGTTCCTGTGTTTAGGCCGCCAGATAATGACGTGGAAACAAAGAAATGGATAGATGGTTGCATGTCAAAGAATAGTTAAAAATGGCTTTGATGCAAGAATGAATATTGGTATTGAGATTTTTGAAAATCAGACAGAGAATGGGATATAAAGATATGTTTTAGGGGTAAAATCCTATTTGAGATAGTGAGAAATAAATGGCAGAGGATCTGGTGGTTGTGAAGGTCAGAGAGATGGAAGACAGTCATTGACATTTTATTGAACAAATGGAATTGATAGTGCAAATGTCCTTTCCTTGTTCCAAAGTGAGGACAAGAGGGCTGTTGTGGTTGGCAGGATAGGGAGAATGAATCAGATTGAAGACCAGGAAATTAGATAATTGTCTTATTGCCCACAGAGGGAGAATATATTACGGCAAAGTAAGGCAGCAATGACATTCATTCAGGATGACGGCTGAAATAAAACATGAACTATGTAGTTTGGTAAGTTTTAATGTAAGGATATAATAGGTATCGATGGAAAGTCCATTGTCAGTCTTGGAGAGGAAGGTTCAGGAAGGGGAGGAAAGGGTGAAAGATAAATGGAAATTGAAACTGTGGTTGATTAACTTCTCGTCGAAAAGAGAACAGGCATCAAACCCAACAATAATGGGGGACATAATGACCCTTGACTGCATGAGCCAGAGGAATTGGAATAGAGAGTAGGTCATTATTCTGTAATGGAGCTGCAAAGTTGCAGTAAGATTCTCGAAATTTACATGATTACAAGATTCATATGTCTAAACTTGCCTTTTAGGAGACTATGTGAAGGATAGGATCTATTATGCATAGCTTGTGGAAGGAGTGGGCTTGGTGCCTGGTTGGCTTTTTTTTTCATTACATTATTTTGCACATCCACATTAATTCAGATAAATTGCTGTTGTTCTAAGTTAGAGCTGTTAACACACCTCAACGCGTTTTGTTTTTTCTTCCACTCATAGTTCTGTAAATACAAATGGGGAATGATTAGTATTAATTCAACCTGCACAATTTATTTTGCAAATGCATAGTTATTTATATTTTTTTTGGGAGATGAGCTATTTAAATCCTTAACTAGATTGTGCAGAGGGATGTCTTTAGGTTACCCACTGGAAAGGACATTTTTATTTT
Organism: Mustelus asterias; assembly: GCF_964213995.1. NCBI lineage: Eukaryota > Metazoa > Chordata > Chondrichthyes > Carcharhiniformes > Triakidae > Mustelus > Mustelus asterias. The sequence continues at coordinate 16,788,018 of NC_135809.1, forward strand.
GAAAGTAAAAGCAGAATGATTAAATGGTGTCATGGCCTATATTGGACTATTCAACTGAAACTAGAGAATGCTAAAACTCTGAACTAAAAACTTATTTACATTTAATAGGGTAATTAGCAAGATGTCGGTGCATATTTTTGATGTCCCTCTCTGATGCTGCTGTGCTTCTGAATAATGCATGTTTGTTGCATATTATTCTCTGATGTATAGGGCTATACTGAGACACAGTTCGGACTCTAGCTAATAAATCATTGCCACAGCAGCAATTTATCAGTTGTAGAGCTGTCAGGTGAAATATGGTCACACCTTATCTCAGCTACCACTAAAGATTAATGATCCACCTTTCCACAGCTAGCTCATTTTGAGGAGGAGATTCAAGAAAGAGAGAGGAAAGAATGGGAGCGTCAGGAGGCTATAATTAGGAGACGCAGAGAAGAAAATCAAGACAGATGGAGGAACCTCTATTCCATCACACTGAACCAACGCATTAGCAAGTAAGATTTTCTTCTGACTGCGAAGACTAACTCTGAAAATAATTTATAATCATTCAAAATAAATATCCAGCCCAAATTCTCTTGTATTATGATCAGAATTTACCAGTGTATAACATGTTCTTCAAGTGCTTGATGATGATATCTTACTGAAGTGCCTGTCTTTTATGCTGCTGGTAGTACTTCTACTTATTGTTGAATTCTAGCTGCCATAAAGAAATGATAAATGTAATCAATCTCACAAGAGTCTAAAGAATGCTTATTAATTTCTCAAGATGACAATAATTACATTTGCCTTTCTCCAAATAAAAACTGCAAATCAATGATTGCCTTTGGCACTTTCTTTGAAAATTAATTAAAATATAACAAAGTCTTCATTGAGGCAACACCCTTTCATATAACTAATTGATGCAACATTGAATTTTTGAGCCACCAGGATCTTTTTTATTTATCCATCAGCTTTATTCAAAGCATGACAGATAATTAGTGTAGCAAGGCTAATTAAATGCCACTTTGTTTTACCTTCAATGGTCCAGCTTCTGCTGTAGCGGGACATCTAATGGCATCTGCATCAGTTAGACTTGTTCGTGCACATTTAGGTTTTAATATCATTTTTTGCATCACAGGTTGCTGAAGTGCCAGATGATAATAGCACAGCAATTGACATTGGACAGCTGGGACCTGAGTCAACAGGGCAATCAACTATGTATCTCTTCAATGAATCAAATGAAGGATTGTGAAATTAGCAGTAGAGGGACTCAGAAGCAAGTGCAAATTAGAATGGGTGAATCCAATGTCAAATTAGATACAGAGAAAAAAATAAACCAAAGATCAAAACATTGGATAGAGAGACAAAAAAGGAAAAGAAAAACATCGAATAAAATTTAAACTCGACCTTTTAAAAATTCTCAAAATACTGAGAAGATTTTGAGACTTCATACTTGTTCATTTTCAGTAACAGAGAGGTTGATTCACAGTAGTGTACAATCACCACTGTAATGTACAATCATCACCTCATTGAAAGGGTATTTATGTTAGCAATGACAACACTTAAATGTGATGTGCTTATTTTGTATTTACCATGAAAATACAGCAATGTCATCACATTCAATGCCAGTCAATAGTGAAGCAGCCAGCAAGATGCCACTTCTGTGAAGTTAATGGGGAACCGGCATAACTTCGACAGCAGCTTTTGAATATTGATATTTAACCACGCACCTACTCTTCACCTGAACTTGCTGTACCATTTATGCTTAAATAATATAAAGCTCCAAATATAGCCTCACCTATATTTTGACAATAATAAATTGTAGAGATAGTGAAGTGGAGGGTTTTGAAGATGAACAGAATGATTTTAAATTTCACGTATTAAAGAGGACAGGTGACCAATGCTAGGCAATGAGATTAAAAGTTATGGACAAATAGGACTTAGCATGGGATAGGATTTGGGTAGTTACATTTTGGCAAGGTGAGTTTCTGGAAGGTGTTGGATCAATAGGAGGTTATTAGAGAACTCAAATCTAGAGATGGAAAAAACACAGATCGACATTTTAGAAACAGTAGGATTGAGATGGTGGAGAGTTTAGCAATATTGTAGATCTGGAGATAAATTGTCTTCATGATCAGTTGGAGCAGGGGTGAAGATCAATGCTGGACTGCACAGAATGGCAAGATTTCACATGGCCTGGCATGGCTGCAGCTAGATCCAATGGAAAGTGGAATTGCTGCTTGGAGCTAACAACAATGACTTAGGAAATATAAATAAAATAAAATCAGGTTGCCTGGGTTTTGTGAATTACATTGTGAGTGCTCATTGGTTGCTTGTGGTCTCCCTGATTATTTGGATACTATTCTAATACCATTTTAAGAGCGATATCCCTTTAAGAAGCTCAACATGCAAATCAGCACGTACCTGGATGTCATCATGTAACTAGAAGCCATAATCTCTCTGCACTGTGGTACCCTAAACAACAGGATATGTCTTGATATTGCTGTACTGCTTGAACTGATTTAGCTGTATATAACCCCCACCAGAGATCCTCAAGAAAACAAGATACATGCACAATTTGTGCTACACATAGATAACACAAGTTTGTCACTAGATAAACCAATAGGGTAGTTTAAAATTCAGCAAAGGTAGACCAAGGGATTGATTATGAAGGTGAAAATAGAGTATGAAAGTAAGCTGGTGGAGATTTTAAAAACTGACTGTAAAAGTTTCTTTAGGTCTTTAAAGAGAAAAACATTGACAAATGTAGGTCCCTTAGAAATAAGGGAATTCATAATAGGGAACAAAGAAATGGCTGAGGAACTAAATTTGTACACTGCTTCTGTCTTCACAAAGGAAGTAGTAAGAAGTCTCACAACACCAGGTTAAAGTCCAACAGGTTTATTTGGTAGCAAATACCATAAGCTTTCGGAGCGCTGCTCCTTCGTCAGATGGAGTGGAAATGTGCTCTCAAACAGTGCACAGAGACACAACATCAAGTTACAGAATACTGATTAGAATGCGAATCCCTAAAGCCAGCAAGGTCTTAAAGGTACAGACAATGTGGGTGGAGGGAGCATTAAACACAGGTTAAAGAGATGTGTATTGTCTCCAGACAAAACAGCTAGTGAGATTCTGCAAGACTAGATACATCGATGATATTTTCTTCCTTTGGAGTCATGGTGAGCAATCACTGAAACAACTATATGATGACATCAACAAGTTCCATCCCACCATCAGACTCACCATGGACTACTCTCTGGAATCGGTTGCATTCTTGGACACACGAGGATGGTCACCTCAGCACCTCACTGTACCGCAAGCCCATGGATAACCTCATGATGCTCCACTTCTCCAGCTTCCACCCTAAACACGTTAAAGAAGCCATCCCCTATGGACAAGCCCTCCGAATACACAGGATCTGCTCGGATGAGGAGGATCGCAACAGACACCTCCAGACGCTGAAAGATGCCCTCATAAGAACAGGATATGGCGCTCGACTCATCGATCAACAGTTCTGACGCGCCACAGCGAAAAACCGCACTGACCTCCTCAGAAGACAAACACGGGACACGGTGGACAGAGTACCCTTCGTCGTCCAGTACTTCCCCGGAGCGGAGAAGCTACGGCATCTCCTCCGGAGCCTTCAACATGTCATTGATGAAGACGAACATCTCGCCAAGGCCATCCCCACACCCCCACTTCTTGCCTTCAAACAACTGCGCAACCTCAAACAGACCATTGTCCGCAGCAAACTACCCAGCCTTCAGGAGAACAGTGACCACGACACCACACAACCCTGCCACAGCAACCTCTGCAAGACGTGCCGGATCATCGACACGGATGCCATCATCTCACGAAAGAACACCATCTACCAGGTACACGGTACCTACTCTTGCAACTCGGCCAACATTGTCTACCTGATACGCTGCAGGAAAGGATGTCCCGAGGCATGGTACATTGGGGAAACCATGCAGACGCTACGACAACGGATGAATGAACACCGCTCGACAATCACCAGGCATGACTGTTCTCTTCCTGTGGGGGAGCACTTCAGCAGTCACGGGCATTCAGCCTTGGATCTTCAGGTAAGCGTTCTCCAAGGCGGCCTTCACGACACACGACAGCGCAGAGTCACTGAGCAGAAACTGATAGCCAAGTTCCGCACACATGAGGACGGCCTAAACCGGGATGTTGGATTTATGTCACATTATCAATAACCCCCACAGCTTGCCTCCTGGGCTTGCAGAATCTCACTAGCTGTTCTGTCTGGAGACAATACACATCTCTTTAACCTATGTTTAATGCTCCCTCCACCCACATTGTCTGTACCTTTAAGACCTGGCTGGCTTTAGGGATTCGCATTCTAATCAGTATTCTGTAACTTGATGTTGTGTCTCTGTGCACTGTTTGAGAGCACATTTCCACTCCATCTGACGAAGGAGCAGCGCTCCGAAAGCTTATGGTATTTGCTACCAAATAAACCTGTTGGACTTTAACCTGGTGTTGTGAGACTTCTTACTGTGTTCACCCCAGTCCAACGCCGGCATCTCCACATCTTCACAAAGGAAGACATGAATAAGGTACCGGAAGTTCTGAGAAACACAAGCTTTAGTGAGGAGCTGAAGGAAATCAGTATAGTAGAGAAATGGTTTTGGGGAAATTAATGGGATTGAAAGTGGATAAATCTCCAGGGCCTGATAATCTTCATCCCAGAGTACTTAAGGAGATGGCCCGATAAGTAATAGATCCATTGGTGGTCATTTTCCAAAATTCTTTGGACCCTGGAATAGTTCCTACAGATTGGGGAGTAGCTAATGTAAGCCCGCTATTCCAAAAGGGAGGTACAGAGAAAAGAGGGAACTATAGACCAGTGAGCCTGACGTCGGTAGTAGGGAAGTTTTCATAGCAATGCATTTGGAAAGCAATGGTATAATCAGACAAAGTCAGCAGGGATTTACAAAAGGGAAATCATGCTTGACAAATCTACTGAAATTCTTTGAGGATGTAACTAGTAGAGTTACCAGGAAGAACCGGTGGATGTGGTTTATTTCGATTTTCAGTAGGCTTTTGACAAGGTCTCACATAGCAGATTATGTAAAGTTAAAGCGCATGGGATTGCAGGTAGTGTCTTGAGATGGATAGAGAGCTGGTCAGCAGACAGGAAACAAAGATTTAGATTAAATAGGTCTTTTTCTGAAAGGCAGTCAATGACTAGTGAGGTACCGCAGGGATCTGTGCTAGGAACCCAACTGTTCACATTATATAATCATGATTTGGTTGAGGGAACTAAATGTATCATCTCCAAATTTGCAGATGATACAAAGTTGGGTGGGTGGGTGAGCTGTGAGGAGGATGCAGAGATGTTTCAGCATGATTTGGAAAGGTTGTGTTAGTGGGCACATGCATAGCAGATGCAGTACATTGTGGATAAATGTGAGGTTACCACTTCGGTAGCAAAAATAGGAAGTAGATTGCTATTTAAATGGTGTAAATTGGGAGCGGTGGATACTCACTTGGTGTCCTCATGCATCAGTCACTGAAAGTAAGCATGCGGGCACAACAGGCAGTAAAAGAGGCAAATGGTATATTGGCCTTCTTAGTGAAAGGATATGAGGAAAGGAGTAGGGATATTTTACTGCAGCCGTATAAGGCATTGGTGAGGCCACACCTGGAGTATTGTGCGCAATTTGGTGCTCTTATCTGAGGAAGGATGTTCTTGCTATAGAGGGAGTACAGCAAAGGTTTACCAGGCTGATTCCTGGGATGGCAGGTCGGTCATATGAGGAGAGCCTGAGTCAGTTAGGATTATATTCACTGGAGTTTAGAAGATTGAGAGGGGCTATCATAGAAATTAATAAAATTCTAACAGTTAGACAGGGTAGATTCAGAAAGAATGTTCCCAATGGTGAGGGAGTCCAGGACTAGTGGTTCATAGTTTGAGGATAAGGGGTAAACCTTTTAGAGCTGAGGTGAGGAGAAATTTCTTCAACCAGAGAGTGGTGAATTTGTGGAATTCACTACCACAGAATGTAGTTGAGACCAAAGTGCTATGTGATTTCAAGAAGGAATTAGATATAGATCTTGGAATCAAAGGGACAAGGGATATTGGGTGGGGGGGTTGGGGGGAAATGGATCAGGGTATTGAATTTAATAATCAGCCATGATCACAATGAATGGAGCAGGCTCGAAGGGCCGAATGGCCTACTCCTGTTTCTATTTTCTATGTACGTTTCCATGTACTACAGACACAACTGAAAATCATACTTGTCCATCAAATTTATGCATCGCATTTCAGAAGTTCTGCTTTTCTCCTCTGTACTAAATTATTGACCAAATATTATATTTATAAAACAATGATAATTCACAACTAAACAGGTGGGGTATGTACCGCCTTGAAGTATGAAAACAATCAATAAACAATGATGGGTAAAGTTTTTGATATAAAGAGAAGGGGAATGAGACTGCATCAAACATCCTCTTAGCCACCATCTTGAACAGCTCATGACTTGAGAAACCTCGTACAGAAAATAATGCATGTTGTAGCACTTTTCTGAAACCCTTTCTCTGTCCCCTCCCCTGCTCGCAGTACCTACCTCCAACCATTACATGTTGCCTGACAGATTACTGAATACCTCCACCCACAAGAAAGTTGGGAAATGTTATTGTGAATAAACAAATTAATATGTGAGGACCATATAGAAATACTAAAATTATACCAGAGAACAGGGAAGGAGGGCACCAGCAAAAAGCCAGACACAAAAGAAATGCAGACAGAACAATAAAGTATACACATAACAGAGAATGATGAGAGTGCAAAAGGAATTGAAGTAAATCAAAAGGCACAGAGGAAGTCAAAGAATTAGGATTGAAGAAGCAGAAAGGCAATTATAGGAAGAGAAATGCAATTTTTGACCTTGGGCAATATTATAATAGATCTAATACATTATAATGCATTGTGCGCTGCATGTCACGTTACTTGCTATAACATCCATTTAAGTATATCTTCTGATTTGCCATGAGCAATGCCAGATCTGTGGACTACATACATAGCAATTTTGGAGCTTTTACTTCCATCATATGTTCACGTACACTGAGTAAACAACTGAAGTTGAGTTGATAATTAAGAGATTGCATGCCAAAGGCAATTTTCTGCTGATTATTTCAAGAACTTTTATTTCAACAGTGTATTGGATTGTAATACAGTACACTTAAAATAAATATTCCTCAAGGGCTCATTTTCCTTTCGGGAGCAACTAGCATAGCACTCCAGTTTTAGTTATACTGTATCTCGATCACGAACAGCGGTGCCAATCAATACCGGGTTAGGAAGATAAATATATGTATATACTGAGAGATTAATTTTATGTTTTGTCTTATTCTCTTCCAGACCATGGGTGTCAAGCTATTTCAGTAACATACCTACTCGCATTTACTGTCAACCAATGTTTAAAGAACCTGCTGGTAGAAGAGGTCAGAGCTGAAAGAAGCTTTCTGTAAAATAAATGTTTATAAAATAATAAAGTCAAGAGATATACGAAAATTAATCACTATTGCTTTCTTTTAAGGCTGGCTTCGGAAGCTATGTGTGTAATTCTTGCATTGTTTTGAAATGTTCCAATATGTAATTACTATCCATGGAGAGCTTTTCACTATCAGTAGAACAATGGTGGCACGTGATATAAGTCATAAACAATACACGATCCCCCAAGTCATTTTAGAAAATTCTACCTCTATATTCATAGTCACCCTGAGTTAAGATGCAGGTTCTGTGATCTGTGCATGGGCTCCTTCCAATTCCAAGCTCTGGAAACAACTCTTTCGCTGCTGCAGCCAGTTATCAGTTTGAGGAAGCAATCTCAAGTGACAGAAAGGCTTTCCGGGCCAAGTAATGGCTGAGCAATCAGTTGGAGGCAAATCCAGATCAAGAACCTGGATAATTTTCATTCAGTATATATACTGCTAAGCAACAAAACTGTTTTTTACAATTGTCTTGTTTTGGATCTTTTGATCATTTTAACCAAAGAAAATATTTGGAAAATAAAAAGGATGAGCCACTTTTAAATATTAGTTTATTTTAAAGCAAATCACAGCTGTTGAGGTTTAAAGTGATTAATTTCTTTTTGTAAAATCCAAAAAAACAATGAGAGTGAGAAACCTTTTTTATTATTATTCCTTTCATGGGATGTGGGCATCGCTGGCTGGGCCAACATTTATTGCCCATCCCTAACTCATTTGAGAGTCAACCACATTGTGTCAAAAACAGCTGCGCTAAACTTAAATAAGGGTAATTACAAAGGAATGAGGGCAGAGTTGGCTGGAGTGGATTGGGAAAGGAGTTTAGCAGATGAAACAGTTGATCAGCAATGGCAGACATTTATGAAAATAGTTCATGACTCACAACATATCCCAGTGAGTAAGAAGGATACAGGAAGGAAATAAATTAACCATGGTTAACCAAGGAAGTCAAGCATAGTATTAAACTGAAAGAAAAAAACATAGAATGTGGTAAAGATTGGTGGTAAAACTTGGGAAAGTTTTTTAAAAAACCAACAAAAGATAACCAGAAAAATAAAGAGGGAGAAGATAAACTGTGAGGGCAAACTGGCAAGTAATATAAAAATGGGCATTAAGAGCTTCTTTAAATATATAAAAAGGAGAAGGGAGATCAAAGTGAACATAGGTCCCTTAGAGAATGAGACTGGGAAAATAATAATGGGGAACCAGGAAAAGGCAGAGGAGTTAAATAAAGACTTTGCGTCAGTCTTCACAGTAGAAGACACTCATAGCATTACAAAAATTACTAAATAATCAAGGGGCAAAAGAGGGAGAGGAAGTAAATACAGTAACTATCACTAGAGAAAAATCCCCTTGATCTTGGGTTGCATCCTAGGATATTAAATGAAGTAGCCACAGAGATAGTGGATGCATTTGTAGTAATTTTCCAAGAATCCTTAAATTCTGCAACAAGTCCCAGAGGATTGAAAAACTGCCGATGTATCTATCAGGGATCTGCCCAGCAACAGGTAGAAATCTGCCTAGCGACAGCAGTAGTTGGCATTCTAAAGGCATGATAGGATGCAATTTACCTAGCAATAGGTAGAAATCTGCCTAGCAACAGCAATAGCCAGCATTCTAAAGGCATGATGAGACAAGATTTTGCCCTGTAACAAGATCAGCAGGTATCTAGACAGAAGTAGGTGCAAATTGCCCTATTAGTAGAAACAACTCATCTAGACAACTGAGAGACCAGTGCAAGTATACACATGCTAATTTCTAGAGTCAAGGAATTTGAAAGATGCAGAATGCAAAATCCACAAAACGAAATATTAAAGAGACTAACTGGGATAATGGCTAGCACCCTAAGAGGGAAGGAGGCCAGTACATCTGACAGCCTAAGAGGTTAGTTACAACCAACAGCCCAAGAAGCTACTTTCCATCTGACAGCCAGACAGGCCAAAATCTAGAGGCCAATTTATCTAAGATTCAGAGTGAAGACATATTGCAGATGTTCTCCGCTACAAGACACAGTTTCATACCTTTGCAGAACGAACAAAGGACAGTTTGCCAAACCTGGTCATCTAAGCTGTATTGTGTGGTAAATATTAACTGAATTTAACTTGAGTTACAAAATTGGATGTTGATTGGGAAAAGGGATGTCTCAATGAATTCAGGGAACATGGGTATCGTTTGGAAATGAGAGGCAACCTTAGAGAAATGGTGTGCGTTTAATCATTCATATACTTAAGTGTCAACATGTATTATAAACGTTCTTGTTGTGTATTCTTCCTCTTTTCTTTTACTATAATAAATACACTTTATTAAATGTTTACATAAAGACTGGACTTTTTTCTTACTCAGTGTTACATGGTTCCTCACATTAATCCAAACAAATATACACCACTACGAAGCAATGTTTCAAGTTGAGACACTCTCGCACGTAACATCAGTGGGGTTTGTAACATAAAAATTGGGGGCTTGTCCGGGATCGGAAAAAGCATAATTTTGTGACTTTTTAAATGTAATGAGAATGAGGAATGCATGGAACCAAGTGAGAATATATTATTTAAAATAAGGAGACTACAAAGATGGCTCTTGTACCAGCTTAGGCTTATCTGGAAGTAGACAATATAACTTTAGCAAGTTTTAAAAGTGTACCTAAAACCAAACTGATGGACTTCACAGGGAAATTGAAATAGATCTTATCTACAAGGGCTAAGAAGGCTGAGATGATTGACGAAATAGCAACATATTTAAAAAATATAAGATTTGTCAGATAGATCAAGTTCTCCAACAAATAAGCAATCAAATTAACTCAACTTCAATTGAAAATAAAGCAATTAGAAATTCAGGAAAAAGATGAACAGGATGAAATAGAAATGAAGAAATTAGAAATACAAGAAAACATGAAGCGAGTGGAAATGCAAGAAAGTGTGAGAGCAGTTCAAAGGGAAATGGAAAAAGCTACTAGGGAAGAAATGTAAAGAAGAGAGAGAGAATTTCAACTTCAAATGTGGGCAATGAGAAAAGTGAGAGCAGAGCAGGTTAAGGAAGAAGGAAGTTCTAGACATGAACCAAGTGGAGAGATGTTTAGTTTTGTACAGGTTTGTACGTTCGATGAAAGGGATGCCGAGTCATTTTTTTTGCATTTTTAAGAAAATAGCTAAACAGATGAAATGGCCACAAAATACATGGATATTGTTCTTATAAAGTAAATTTGTAGGTAGAGCTAGTGAAGTCTATGTATGTTTGTTAGAGGGAAAGTCTGGGTGAATAGAACTATATTGAGTGTTTATGCTAGCACAGGAGGCTTGCAGACAAAAGTTTTGAAATGTAAGCAAACAGTCTGGACAGACATATATTGAATTTGAAAGGGCAAAACACAGTAACTTTGATAGAAATCATAGAAATCATAGAAACCCTACAGTAGAGAAAGAGGCCATTCGGCCCATCGAGTCTGCACCGACCACAATCCCACCCAGGCCCTACCCCCATATCTACCCACCAGTTCCTCCAACCTACGCATCTCAGGACACTAAGGGCAATTTTTAGCATGGCCAATCAACCTAACCCGCACACCTTTGGACTGTGGGAGGAAACCGGAGCACCCGGAGGAAACCCACGCAGACACGAGGAGAATGTGCAAACTCCACACAGATAGTGACCCAAGCCGGGAATCGAACCCAGGTCCCTGGAGCTGTGAAGCAGCAGTGCTAACCACTGTGCTACCGTGCCGCCCTTAGATGGGTGAGAGCATTAAAAATAGAAGAAACCTATAAGATATAATTATATTGGAAGAATTTAAAGACTCGTTACCTGCAATGATCAGGACTTGTGGAGGAACAAAGAGTTAAAACTGTAGGACAAGCAGTGGAGCTTGCTGATGAGTATGAGTTAGTTCATAGGTCAAAGGCTTTCTTTTGACCTCTTTCAAATTTGAGAAAGATAGAAAATGGGAAGGTGCGAGAAAGGACAGTCAAGCAAGAGAGGGAGTGGTTGAAAATTACAAGGAGACCTCACCTCAAAATAAAAAGGACAGTGCTGAGGGGATGAGAGATATGAGAAAGTTAGATGTTTTCACTGTAATAAACTGGGCCAGACAAAATCAGTTTACTGGGAATTAACCAGAAAGCCAGCTGGAGTTATAAATCTCATAAAGGGAAATACGAAATTAGAAACTGGAGGACACATTAAGGCCAGTGTTGTGGCCCTGGATCATAATCCCAAATTACATTAGGAAGTCAGATTAGACCACAACATTTTTTCTATTTTGGCATAATTCTGATGATAGGATAATTTACTCCAGGACTAATTCCACTTACAAATTCATGATCTTTTACAGTAAAATGAATTTTATTTAATAATACTGTTTAACTATAACTCTAACAGATGAAGCAACTTAACTATTACCATTTGAAAATTATTTAAACATGAAAAGAAAAAACTCTAATTTCTAACTTATCACTTATAACATTTATCACTGTTTCTGTTCCAAATAAGCAATATTCCTCTTCCAGTCTCAAAAAACACTTTGAATACAGTTGGCAAACAAAGCTATACTTGACATAAAGGTGTAAGCAGTCTTGAAGCTTTCAGAGAGATTTTGTGGAGAGAGCAGTTTGTGGACCTATGTCCTGAAACAAACCCCAGCTGGAAGTCCAAAAGCTGTTTTCTCTCTGCTACATACCTAGCTCCTCCCATTAACCATATTATCACATGACCCATGTCAATCTAAACCCACCTTCCATTCCTTTAATCAAAAACCCCAAGGGACCTTTTGTTTTGTAAACTAAAGTCCATCAGCTCTCTGCGATATAAACACTGCATGGCTAAAATGACTAATTATCCTGCTTTCCCAGCATCTGAGTTGCATTCTCTCCAGATATACTGACTACTTGTAGAAAAAAAACTGAACTTTAAAACAGTCCCTTTAACATAAATGTAGCACACTATCATCATATCAGTCATGATCTCATTGAATGGCAGAGCTGACTCAATGGGACTGACTGGCCTATTTCTGCTCCTATGGTCTAATGGTCTTATTTGGTGGAATGCCTCATATCCATTTGTTGGAAAATTTCTGGTCTTGGGCATTTGGCAGAAATTATTTGGAAGATTTTCTTTATTGCCTCCAGCACCGACCACAAGGTCAGGTTTTCTAAAACTTTAACAGTATGCTTTGGCCAAGCATCAGAGTTTAGCTTCCAGGAGGATAGTCAACAATTTTGTTTAAGTTTCATTCATCTAGTGATCATTGTACTGGTCTAACGGCCTGAATGTTTGGGCATCAAATTCCACTGTGGCAATTTGGGAATTTGCAGGTTCACAACTGGAAAATAACCATCAAAAATGCTACAATAGCTCCCAGTGTTCATTAATATCCTGCCACCCCTACCTAGTCTGGTTTCCATGTAACTCTAGTCCCATGCAATGTGGTTGACTCTTACACTACAAGGTTCAGTAATAAAATTGGATTGTCTACTAGCGACAATCCAAGTATTATATAAAGTTATGATTAAGGCAATGTCAGCCCAGTTGACCCTGTAAAGCTCTCCTCACATACGTGGGCAGGAAGCCTAAGTTGGGAGAGCTGTCTGGCCAAGCAACAGCCATACATGGAAACTCACAAAATCAAATCCATCAGTCAATATCCCTCCCCTGGATATATCCTGTACATTAGGATAAAACCACTATAGTTGGATGCAGACTTATGAAACTGGCAACTACCAACAATAAGGAAAATTAGCAGTAAGATAGCACTCAACCCAGTGTGACACCAAGGAGCCCTAGAAAAGTCAGGGTCAGTGGGGGCAAATGGGAAATCCCCTAGTATTTGAATACATCTATGACACAAAGATGGTGGTGGTTGTCGGGCCAGATTTTAGAGTCCCACGTAAGTTCCTCAAGGAAGCATCTTTGGCCTGAATTTGGTTGCTTCACCAAGGACATTCCTTCCATCATGAAGTCAGGATTGTGGCTGTTCACTGGTCTACACTTCATTATTTCACTCCATCACATGAAGGCCAATTCTATTGATTCAATTAACCATGTTTGATCAGATCGGTTACTCAGAATGTTTACTTGTAATAAACTAAAGCAGAATAACGATTGCCCTTGTCTTACAAGATGTTTTCTTCAAAGTGACTTCACAAAAATTGCAAAGTATATGTGAAAGTATCATAGAATCCTACAGTACAGAAGGATTCATCGAGTCTGCACCGACCACAATCCCACCCAGGCCCTATCCCCATAACCCCATGCATTTACCCTAGCTAGTCCCCCTGACACTGAGGGGAAATTTAGCATGGCCAATCCACCTAACCTATACATTTTTGGACTGTGGGAGGAAACCAGAGCACCCAGAGGAAACCCACGCAGACACGAGGAGAATGTGCAAACTCCACACAGACAGTGACCCAAACCGGGAATCGAACCCGGGTACCTGGCGCTGTGAGACAGCAGTGCTAACCACTGTGCCACCGTGCCACCCATACACGGCACAGGTATAAATATATTGGATTTGGCTATAGCAGAGTTAGATATAGGGGAATATGGGCTCATCACTAAATGCAAGATGTTCAGACCATTTATTAGCAACTAACATTGTCGTTCAATATTCAAGAGAGAATCTAAGGCACTTTTAATATCTACATATCCAAAATTTCATATTTAATTATGACAAATTGAGAGAAGATCTTTAGAACAAAGATTATAATGTTCCAGACTAGGATAGAGATAAGGAACTCTAGTGAAGGTATATTCTGCATCTAGTACTCCCTAATCATTACATGCTGGCCATCAGAAGATGTGTAACAATCTTAAAGGGAAGAATGAAACTTTTGTCACTTTAGGAAGGAAGTCTTAAGTTTAATTCATTAAGATATTCATCTCAGGTTATTCATATTATAAACTGTAATCATTTTCTGTCAGTCTAGGCATAACTTTTTAAGGTAACAACATTGATCTTTGGCGAGAATTTTAGCATAGTTTCCAAGTTTACTTGCTATGCTGATAATATGGTGGTGGAAGGAAAATAAACTTGCGTGATGATAAATCCTCTAACCTACAGGCAGCTTATTTAGACTTGATGTTGCTCAGTGGTACATTTCTTTCCATACAGCATCATTCCAATCATTGTCTGCTATATTGCATTTTCTCTGTTGCTATTATACATTTGTTTTGAAGTAATTGGAAAAAGTATAATAATGACTAACAAAAGATTAGGGTAATGACCCAGAAGATGAAGAACTATTCTTATGGACTTCAGTTAGCAAGTAGCCCTAGGTTAATCATGGAATCATAGGATCTCTACAGTGAAGAAGAGACCATTCGGCCCATCAAGTCTGCACCAACTCTCTGAAAGAACACCCGACTTAGGCCCAATCCCCTGCCCTAACACTTTAACCCTACACATGGCCAATCCACCAAACCGACACACCTTTGGAGGAAACCAGAACATCCAGAGGAAACCCACACAGATGCGGGGAGAATGTGCAAACTCCACATAGACAGTCACCAAGGTTGGAATTGAACCCAGGTCCCTGGCGCTGTGAGGCAGCGGTGCTAACCACTGTGCCACCGTGCCACATCATTTCGATCCATTGTAGTGACAATTTTGAATACAGTATAACTTAAGTATGTGTTTATCTTTAAGTTATATCAGTAGTGGTTTTGTAGGTTCTAGAGCTTTCCTTATTGTTCATTTAAAAAAATATTCTTTCACGGAATGCTGGCAAGGACAGCATTTATTGCCCATCCCTAGTTGTCCTTGAGAAGATGGTGGCATGCCGTTGTCTTGAATCGCTGTAGGCCATCTAGTGTAGGTACATCCATAGTGCTATTAGGAAGGGAGCTCCAGGTTTTAAAACCAACAATAATGTAGGAACAGTGGTATAATCAGGATGCTGTGTGGCTTGGAGGAGAATTTGCAGTTAGTGGTATTTCTTTATATCTGCTATCTTTGTCCATCTAGGTGGTGAAGTTCACAGGTGTGTTGAAGGGGCCTTGGTGAATTGCTGCAGCACATCTTGTAAATGGTATACACTATTACTACTGAGCGTCGTTGGTGGAGGAAGTGAATGATGAAGGTGGTAGATGGGGATATCAATCAAGCCAGCTGCCTTGTGCTGAATGGTGTCAAGTTTCTTGAGTGTTGTTGGAGCTGTATTCATCCAGACAAGTGGAAATATTCCATCACACTCCTGCCTTGAGCCTTGTAAATTGGTGGACAGGCATTGGGGAGGGAGGAGTTAAGTTACTCACTGCAGAATTCCCAGCCTCAGACCTGCTCTTGTACGGTTAGTCTGGTTCAGTTTCTGGTCAATGGTTACCCCCAGGATGTTGATAGTGATTTCAGACTTGTGTGCGACAAATTGAAATTGTGAAAAAGAATTGTCATGCAGTATTTTATTGTTAAGGAAGGTTTTCATTTGAAACAAGGTAATTATGTTGTACTCCTGTTGGGTCAGCAGCCCTCTCATATCCCCAGCCCAACCTTTCACTATTCCTCAAATTTTCAACTGTCCTGCCGCTATCTCATGTTAACTCCCTCTTAGATAAACCTGTAGCTTCCTTTTGTCTATCTTTTTATCCGCTCAAGGGCCTATTGAGGCACTCATTGCTGCCTCCTAACAATCTGCAACCCTAACTCTCTCATCGACCTTCCCATCCAGCTTGCCTGCTACAAACATATGAATTAGTTGCAGATGCAGGCCATTTGGCCCCTTGGATCTCTTCCACCATTCAATGGGATCTTGGCTGATCTGACTGAATCTGGCCTCAACTCCACAATCCCATCTACCTCCAATGACCTTTGACTCCCTTGTTATTGAAGAATCTATCTACTTCTGCCTGAAAAATATTCAGTGACCCTGCCTCCCACTGCCTTGCCACTGGGGGGCAAGGCAAAGGTGTAAGTCCTATCAGCAAATCACATTGGTCTTCTCCTCTACTCCTGTGGCACCTCATCTTCCTTTCAATGTCTCACCTTATTCCAACCACTCATCGTTCTTTTAATATCTTCATCTCTACCACTCAGCTGAATATCACAAAAATTCCAGAGATATCTTTATCGCTTTTCTCCCTCAGCCACTGCAATGAGCAACTTCTTGTCTTTGATGATTGAACCTTCATCCCACCTCATTGCGCCATGCTCAGAATTCACTAGCCTAACTGTTTTCTCTTGATCTCTCCTTCCATATAAACTCCCAAACCCATATTCATGGCCATCCCCTTGACCTTGCCATCCCAGGTGGCTTTGCTACTCACATTATGTCAGTTATAGGTAAGACCATCACCGATCACTTCCTTGTATCATTCTTCACCCACATCCCACACATCCCAACTGCCCCTTGCAACTCTACTTCCTTGTGTGTTTGTCCCTGGAAAACCCACCACTTCTCTCAACCCTTCCACTGTTTTTAAATTCTCAGACAGCTTGTTTGACATTCAGTACTGGATGAGCAAACGTTTCTTTCACGTTTTCGGAAAACCAAATCCATTGTCTTCAGTCACTGTCACAAACTCCATTCTTAGCTATGAAATCCATTCCTCTTACTGGTCAATGTCTGAGGCTAAACAAAACTATTTGCAACCTTGGTGTCGCACTCGACCCGGAGATGAGGTTCCGATCACATACTGCGCCATCACTAAGACTGCTTATTTCCTCCTTTGTAAGGTTGCCCAACTCTGCTCCACTTCTGCTCATCTGCTCCTGAAATTTTCATCCATGCCCTTATTGTCTCTCGACTTGACCATTTTAATGCATTTGATTGACCATTCCACGTTTTACTTTCTGCAAACTTGAGGTCATCCTAAACTGTGCTGCCTGTATCCTAACACCAAATCCCATTCGATCATCACCCCTGTGCTCGGTGACCTACATTGGCACCTCGTTGAATGATGTCTCGGTTTTAAAATTCTCATGACTGTTTAAATCTTCAGTGTCCTGACATCTACCCACCTTTTCTCCAGTCCCACATCCCTCCGGGATAATGTGTGTTCCTCTCATGCATCGCTAACTTTAATCATTTCACATTGGCAGCCATGCCTTCAGCAGCTAAGATCTTAGTAGCTCTGGAATTCCCTCTGCCTCTGCCTCTGCTTCCTCCTTTAAGATACACCTTAAAACTTACCACTTTGGCAAAAGTTTTCACGATTTGCCCTGTTATCTAATGTGGCTCAATATAAAATTATGCTTGTGGTGGTAGGAAAAAATGTACTATTGTATTTATTGCATTTTGTAAGTTGCAATCACTGCACAATCTAATAGATGAAACTGCAGTTGTCACAATGAAATTACTATATTGCCTATTGAATTTTTACTCACACAACTTACTTACACAGCTATTTAATTTGGGAAATTGAACAAGGGATCCAATATCATAATATTGACAACCATTTTATAGTATCTGTGTATCTATAAAAATAAGTAGATATATTGCCATTCTCTATCTAGTTTCTTTCATGTTAATAGATTAGTCAAATAGCCCGTTTCTTCATTGTAGTTAAACAAAAATATTTAATTAAATAGTAATGGAATTAGATGTGTAGTCTTTGCAATTTGCTGGCTATCAGCACCTTTTCTATGAATTTGGTTCCTTTATTTTAAAAAAATGTATGAGGGGAAACAACTTAATTGTAAGCAGCTGTTAAATAATTAGAATGAGATTCCATAGGGAAAATGCAAACAGCCCAGGGGTAAATGAAAGAATTTATGTTGTCTGTAAAAAGTCTTCCTCATTATTAAAGCGGATGAACCATTTCTGTGGACTATAGTTATCACATGCAACTAAAGAGATCCTGGCCTGGAAGGTGGTGACTCATCTTGGCCCTTCCTAGAAACCTTTAAAGGGTCATGTTCTTGAGAGACTGTTTGCCAGGTTGCTATCGGGAGGTTTACATTCCCTCGGTCAAACCATTTAATTGGAGGGGTGGTCCTGTAATGTGAGTGCGGGAAAGGTTGCATTTCCATTAGCTCTGTAGCTACTTACCTTTTAATCCTTCATCCTGATGCACAGACCAGAAGAACCTAATTTTGGTGTGAAAACTCCATACTATGCCCCGGAAGATTTCTGAAGTTTTGGGACAACATGCCAAGTAAAGTCACGAAAATCCTTGATGGAAAGAAGCAGTCGGAGGCAGTCAGGGTGGAGCCAAGCTCTCAATATAGCGATTTGTTGAGTGAGTGAGATCTTGACCCAGCAACGATGAAGCCACTGTAGATGATGATTGCCAATATGATTAAGGTAATAGAGAACAAACTCGGCTTTTTGGCACAGAATTTCAGTGCTCATGTTGCTAAACTGCAGAGTACTGATAATAAGCCTGATGAAGCGGAGGAAAGAATCCTTATTGTCGAGTATGCAACTTCCTCACTTGAGGCCCACTTTCAATCCTTGGAAAATCAACTAAAGTCAGATATCCTGATCAATCCGGAGACTGGGGCTGAAGGAGTTGAGGGCAAGCTCCTAGCTAAATTTTTTGAAAACTGGCTACTACGTTTTCTTAATCTTGACATGAATGTTGGGCATTTTAATCTTGAAGGGGCACGTCATATCCTGTTTTTGAGGCCTGCCCCCCACGGCCAGTAATCATACATTTTCATAACATCAGCTGCAGAGGTTTCGATGAGGCAGGAAAGCATCTGAAAGCTTTCTGAATGCAGTTTACCCTGCTTTATCCTGCTACCCTGACGATGACATCTGATGGATCTTTAAGGCTGTTTGACAATCCTACTAAGGCCTCTCTAAACTCTATGTTGGCAATAATTTGGAGTTATCTGCAGTTCATCACTAATCCTGGACTTTACCCATTGTCATTACACTCCCTGATGATTATTTATCATGTTGACAGGGGTGATCTAATGAATGAGCCCTGAGGCGATTTTCGAATGCTATCCCTTGAAAACCAGAGATGTCCATGTATTTATAATGGAATGCATCCTTCAGCGTATGCCTTTAATTATTCCAATCTTACAACGCAGATTTGATCTGACTATATCCTCATTATGCCAGGGGTGCAAGGTGGCACCTACATTGTTCAGGTCCAGAGTCAAAATTGAATCCTAGTTGTTTAATATCCTTAAAGAGCTTAAGAGTTTTGGGGAGAGTGCTGGGTAGGTTGTATGGCACATGGGCGTGCAATATGTATCCATTTCTTCTTCTTACAATCTTTGCATTTATAATGCTGGTATATAATATGTGGTATCCTTTACTCTTGCCATGGTTACTATGAGTAATGTGGGGAGATGGGTGAATACTTTTGCATAGAGGTTGCAGGTATGGTCCAACGAGTCCTCACAGGTGGTGAGGAAAACCCCCTTAGAATTATTGGTGTTACGTAGATTGTTCTGTATTTCGCTTATTTTGGGGGTTAAAGGATCTCTGATGGACTCCTGTAAAGGTACAGGAGAGCACATATCCTGGGAAAAGACATTGTTTTATATCAATGATGCCCCTGATATAACTGGAGATGGAAGGGGAAGTATGCTTTGGTGCATGCCTAAGCAAAAATCTTTGGCTGATCTATCTTTTCTATACCTGTGTCAATATCCTTGGCTGAATTCAAAATGGCAGTAGCTACTTTGAAAATCCTGAAAAAGTAAGTTATATGGCTCTGTCTCTAGTATTCTGTAAGTGAGGTTGTGCACTGTTGTGCCATGTACTCATGGCTTTATCTTATTATCCTGTTTTCCCCAATCTCTGAAACATCCTTTCATTGTTTGTACCTTTGGAGGTACTATTTGTAATGAATAATGAATAATCCAGTCAAATGTGTTGGTGCTTTCTTGTCTCTTTCTGTATGTATATGTGGAAAAATGATTATGCTGTACTGTACTAGTCCCTGGGGGTTTATGTTGTTTGTAAAAATGAGAAAAATCTTCAATAAAAATATGTTTTAAAAAATACCATTTAATTGTGCTGAACCTCTTTCAGCTTTACGCTCATGCAGCCCGATCACCAAGAAGGTTCAGGTCATTTGCCTATCCGACTACCATAGTTAGAGACAAGAGAGGTCCTGGTATCTCTGCTCATTGTGCACAATTTCCCAGACCATTCTCTCAGAGTACCCAAATCCTGAAACTTCCCAAACACTTCCTGACTCCAAGTAGATGATTTTGGTTTGCCCTTGTTAATCAAAAAGGCAAGAACCACAACACCATCATATAGCAATTTCCACCCCTCTATCACCTTGACATACTCCATCTCCGACACTTCCCTTCCCTTCTTTAACCTCTCTGTCTCCATTTCTGATAACAGTCTGTCCACTAGTATCCATTACAGACCCACCGACTCTCACAACTACTTGGTCGACAACTCTTCACACCCCACATCCTGTGAGGACTCCATCCCATTCTCTCAGTTCCTTCACCTTAGTTGCATCTGTTCTGCTTTCCAAAATGGCGCTGCTAACATGTCTTCCTTCTTCCTTAATTGTGATTTCCCACCCACTATGGTTCTCAGGGTTGTCAACCGTGTCTGACCCTTCTCCTGCGCCCCTGCTCTCACCCTGCCCCTCCCTCCCAGAATCAGGATAGGGCCCCCCTTGTCCTCACTTTTCATCCACCAGCCTCCGCATTCAAAGAATTGTCCTCTGCACTTTTGCCAACTCCGGCATGATGCCACCACCAAACATATCTTCCCCTCAGTCACCCTGTCAACATTCTGTAGGGACTGTTCCCTCCAGGATACCCTGGGCCACTCCTGCATCACCCCCAACCCACAGCACCTTCCCATGCAATGGCAGAAGGTGCAATGCTTACTCCTTTACCTTCTCTCTGCTCACCATCCAAGGGCCTAAACACTCTTTCCAGATGAAACAGAACTTCATGTGTACCGCGTTCAATCTGGTCCATTGTATCCGCTGCTCCCAATGTGATCTTTGTACATTGGAGAGACTAAATGCAGACTGGGTAACCGCTTTGCAGAACACCTTCGATCTGTCTGCCAGCAGGAACCAGACCTTCGTGTCGCTTGCCATTTCAACACACCATCCTGCTATTACGTCCATATGTCCGTCATTGGCCTGCTGCAGTGTTCCAGTGAAGCTCAACACAAACTGGAGGAACAGTTTCTCATCTTTTGATGAAGCACGTCACAGCCTTCCAGACTTAACATTGAGTTCAACAATTTCAGACGGTCCACCTTCACCCCATTTTTTTTATTTGTCAATTTATTTTTATTTCTTCCATTAATTCATTTTTCTATCCTTTTTTTATCCCACTTTCCATCTTTTTTCCCTTACCATCATCACCCCTCGCCCTACCCCACCCACTAGGGCATCTGTTACTTATTCCAGGTTGTCCTTTGTCACAATTTACTTACCTTCGTTGCCTCGGCAAAGCAGCCAGCATAATTAAGGACCCCACGCACCCCGGGCATTCTCTCTTCCATCTTCTTCTTTCGGGAAAAACATACAAAGTCTGAGGTCACGTACCAACCGACTCAAGAACAGCTTCTTCCCTGCTGCTGTCAGACTTTTGAATGGACCTACCTTGCATTAAGTTGATCTTTCTCTACACTCTAGCTATGACTGTAACACAACATTCTGCACTCTCTCCTTTCCTTCTCTATGAACGATATGTTTTGTCCGTGTAGCGCGCAAGAAACAATACTTTTCACTGTATGTTAACACATGTGACAATAATAAATCAAATCAAACCATTTACACTTTCTGATCTCTTAATGTGCCATTATCAGCACCCTTCTTAGCCATGACCATCCCCATTTACATTGCCATTTTGTCCATGTCATCTTTGTCAATCTCTCCCTAGCCTCCATCTATCACTGGCTCTTTATTTAGTCACTACTGTCCACCCTCACCTGTGAACCATATAAATCTCATCTTACTTCCAGTTCTCTTTAGCTCATCCGGACTTGAAATGTTGGCTGCGATACTCCCATCCCGACTCGCAACTTCTCTGGCGGGTCAGGGTGGGAGATATGCGTCGCCGGCCTTGTTCCAGGATTTGTGCATGCGCCGGGAACACATGTGCATCTCCCAGAATCGGCGAATAGTCGCTGGTCAGACCACGCTGGAAACCGGCGGGAAAGCAGGTAAGCAATTTGAATCTGTTTTAAATGTATTTTAAATATGTTTTCAATGTACTTATCAGGAACTTACCGGTCCCGATTGAATCTTCTACCCCGCCAGGAGTACTTCATTCTGGCGTGGCTTAGAGTAGCTCCCCACGTTCGGGGAACTAGCGGGAGACCCCGCCGGAAAAAAGGGGGGCAATCGGAGCCCCCCATGGGGTCGGGCGGTGGTGGGGGTGCCCCCTGGGCATGGGCATCCTGGCAGTGTCAACCTGTGCCCCCTGCCCATGCCCAAGGGGCACCTTGGCACTGCCCACTGGGCAGTGCCAAGGAGGCAGAGTTCCTGTGGGTGGGGCCTAGGGGTGATCGGTGGGGTTGGGTGGTCCCACTGCCACTCTGCAGACAGGATTGGTCTGGGATGGAGGGAGGGCAGCGATTGGGGTGGGCTGGGGGGGTTGCGCTGCCCGGGGGGGGGTGGGGGGGGGGGCTGCCT
The DNA here is from genome assembly GCF_964213995.1 of Mustelus asterias. Taxonomy (NCBI): domain Eukaryota; kingdom Metazoa; phylum Chordata; class Chondrichthyes; order Carcharhiniformes; family Triakidae; genus Mustelus; species Mustelus asterias. Next base: position 16,811,025 of record NC_135809.1, read on the forward strand.
CCCTGGGAGGGGATGGGGTCTGACCCTGGAGGGGTCAGCGGGGAGGCAGTTTGCCGGGGTGGGGGAATCGCCACTGCTGGGGGGGTGGGCTGGACATCGGGGCACTCTGGGGTGAGGGGGGTCAGGGCTGGTCCGGGAATTGTTGTGGGGGCCAGCGATTGAGCTGGCCAGCAAACGGGGAGATCGGGGCCACAATGCATGTGCAGAGTTCCAGAACTGTCAGACTATGGCGCAAATAGGCCCCGCCCCCCTGGGTTTTTAATGAGATTCACGATTGTGACCTCTGCAGTGCACAGAGTGGGAAGATTCGGGTGAGAAATTGAACTGACAAAACAGCCGGGATCTAGAACAATTTTCCCGCCAATTCAGCACTTTTGGGAGAATAGCGTCCGTTATCTCTGTTTTAAGTTTAAGTTTATTTATTAGTGTCACAAGTAGGTTTACATTAACACTACAATGAAGTTACTGTGAAAATCCCCTAGTTGCCACACTCCGGTGCCTGTTTGGGTACGTTGAAGGAGAATTGAGCATGGCCAATGCACCTAGCCAGCCCGTCTTTTGGACTATGGGAGGAAACTGGAGTGCGTGGAGGGAACCCATGCAGACATGGGGAGAATGTGCAGACTCCACACAGACAGTGACACAAGCCGGGAATCGAACCTGGTTCCCTGATGCTGTGAGGCAGCAGTGCTAACCACTGTGCCACCGTTCTGTCTTCACAGATGTTGTTGGACTTGCTGAGATTTTCCAGCATTTTCCGTTTTTGTTTCACAACCGCAGGAATTTGCTTTTATCCTTTCGCCTGAACTAGCTACAGTGCTCAGTGTCTAACCATGTGAATATTCTGCTCTATGCGGCCCTTTAAATTATGTGCAGTGTCAGTATCTGAACTGGTAGTTGTGTAGGTGAAACCGAGTGACAATGTATCTTCATTTTCACTGTCTTGCTCTTCCTCCATTGCTGGGGCAGGTTGCAGTTTTCCGGTACATTAATTCATCACTTAAAGGCGTAGTTGTGATCCTGAAAAGTGCAACCCTAAATGAAACAATATTTAAAAAATCAGATTTTCCCATTGCAACAATGTAAAAGCTTTAATTAGGTTCAGTAGGACTTTCCTGTCAGAAATAAAAAGATTAATGAATGTACCCAACATTGCCAAATTACTATATTTATAAAGGAAATACATTTCAATTCATTTCATTTTAAACGTTAAATATTCTTACTCTACCTACCTCCCTTTCTATATTTCACCTGCTCGTCACCTCTCCTTCTTCTTGATGAGTGGAGAGAGGCATGAAGCAAACATTGGCAATTGAGCAGCCTTGAGTTGCAATGTCACAGAGCTAAGCTGCAAGCTGGAGAGGTGGTGACTGGGAGGGTCAGGGAGCAGGAAAGGGTGCTCTAAAATGGCGGCAGATAGGTCACGCAGCCCTATGTCCCACCCAGCATGAAATGATGTTCATGTGAACCGCAACACTAAACGCGAATTACGATCCTATTAAAAACACAATGTTAAATCAAAATGACTTAGACCGCAAGACTAAAAGATGTAGGAGCAGAAGTAGGCCATTTGACCCACCGAGTCTGTTCCATCATTCAATGAGATCATGACTGATCTAATGTGATAATCCTTAACTCCACTTTCCTGCCTTATCCCCGCAGCCCCTGATTCCCTTACTGATTAAAAATCCGATTATCTCAACCTTGAACATACTTAATGACCCAACTTCGACAGCCCTGTGCGGTAAAGAATTCCACAGATCACTACCCCTTGAGAGAAGGGGGACTTAAAAAACATGGGGACTTAAAATAAGGACTTCAATATCGGAAATAAAAAGGGACGAAAGTAGGGTTGTGCTGAGGGGAAGGAGAGAAAATAAAAAGTGCCGCTTACATCATCAGCAGCTTCTCAGTCAGAGAGGAGATTACAGAGTTCTGAAAGATAGGGCTTATTGCAGGTGAGTGATGGTGATTGGTGAATTGATCAGTGGCTGAGGCTAATGGTTCAGTTAATATGATATGGCATTTGATGATGCATTGATTGACCTTGACCATTTATATGGTATCATTAAACTTCTTTTTGCACCTATCTTCTTGGAGCATTGATCTCTGCAGCTACCTTTTGGCACTGCCTTCTGAACAAGTGCCTGGTGGGCCTCCTGTCTGACAGTACGAGACATCTGTTGTCCATTTCACCTTTTCAACCAGCACAGCGTCAGGAAAAACTGGTGTCTACTCTCTCCATTGTACAGGCATTGTCAATTATTGCACACCACACTATTCCCACTGATCTTAACACCTCCAGCAACCACAAAGTACCTTCCCTTTAAGAGGTGCAGGCTGGTTTTAAATAGTTCTTGGCACTCACGATATTGGTCCACCTGCTGATCTGTGCAACCAATGAATACAGTAAGAAGTTTAACAACACCAGGTTAAAGTCCAACAGGTTTATTTGGTAGCAAAAGCCACACAAGCTTTCGGAGCCTTAAGCCCCTTCTTCAGGTGAGTGGGAATTCTGCTCAAAAACAGGGCATATAAAGACACAAACTCAATTTACAGAATAATGGTTGGAATGCGAATACTTACAGCTAATCAAGTCTTTAAGATACAAACAATGTGAGTGGAGAGACCATCAAGACAGGCTAAAGAGATGTGTATTGTCTCCAGATAGGACAGCCAGTGAGACTCTGCAGGTCCAGGCAAACTGTGGGGATTACAGATAGTGTGACATGAACCCAATATCCCGGTTGAGGCCACCCTCATGTGTGCGGAACTTGGTGTGCAGAGTCGCTGAGCAGAAACTGATAGCCAAGTTCCGCACACATGAGGACGGCCTCAACCGGGATATTGGGTTCATGTCACACTATCTGTAATCCCCACAACTTGCCTGAACCTGCAGAGTCTCACTGGCTGTCCTGTCTGGAGACAATACACATCTCTTTAGCCTGTCTTGATGCTCTCTCCACTCACATTGTTTGTATCTTAAAGACTTGATTAGCTGTAAGTATTTGCATTCCAACCATTATTCTGTAAATTGAGTTTGTGTCTTTATATGCCCTGTTTGTGAACAGAATTCCCACTCACCTGAAGAAGGGGCTTAAGGCTCCGAAAGCTTGTGTGGCTTTTGCTACCAAATAAACCTGTTGGACTTTAACCTGGTGTTGTTAAACTTCTTACTGTGTTTACCCCAGTTCAACGCCGGCATCTCCACATCATGACAACCAATGAATGACAGAAGGAGGATGTGAAGTTATTACAACTCAAGAGTTTAGAAACAACTCCAGATGATTTCTGAATTTGACATTCCTCAAATTAGATTGGGCAATGAGGAAGTAATCAGAAATTGGGATTAATTACTGAGTTACCTTCTGGAGGAAAATCAAAATGATCTGAAAGAGTTATTACAATCACATTGAACTATATGTGGGGAAAAAACTAGGAAGTACAAAAGTAACTGTGCACGATGTAGATGTAGAAAATGCTGTTCCAATTAAGCAATATCCATATTGACTCAATCCACTAAAGTTGTCGCAGGTTCAAAAGGAGATTGAAAGCATGCTTAAGAATTATATAACTGAACTGAGTTGCAGTGATTGGAGCTTATCTATCATAATGGTACCAAAACCAAATGGTACACAATGATTATATGTAGACTATAGAAAGGTCAATGCGGTCACTAAGTCAGATTGGTATCCTGTTCCTCGAATGGCAGACTATATTGAAAAGGTGGCACAAGCAAATTTCATTAGCACATTTGACTTAGTGAATACTGGAAAGTATCTTTATCAGTAAGGGCGAAGGAAGTTCTGGCTTTTGTGATGCCAAATGGTTTGTATCAGTTTAAAGCAATGCCATTTGGAATGAAGAATGGGCCAGCAACATTCCAAAGACTAACCAGCAAGATAATTTCTGGACTAAATAATTGTGCAGTGTACATAGGCGATCTGGTGGCTTTCAGTCAGACTTGGAAGGAGCATTTGGAACATTTAAAGAAATTGTTCGTTTGACTACAGGAGGCGGGCTTGAAGATTGTCAAGCATGTCCTGACATTCAGACTAAAAGTGAATTCACGAAAGCCCAGGCCACATTCTTCAGGCATATGATTGGATGCGGCAGATGGCCCCACATGAAATTGAAAGTTATTGGGGAGTTCCCAATAACATCAATGAGAAGAGAAGTGCTGAGATTCGTAGGCATGACTGGTTTCTACAGGAAATTTGTGCCAACTTTTAGCAGTGTGGCTGCTCCACTGACTGAACTGCTGAAAAAGAACAGGAAATTTCAGTGGACGTTTGAATGTCAGGACCTATTTGACAATCTGAAAACTGTGTTAACCATCACTCCACTTTTGGCGACAGCAAATTTTGCAAAGTAATTCAAGGTGGCCATTGATGTTAGTGATGTCGGCATTGGTGGTGTACCATTACAAGAAGATGATGAAAGCATAGAAAGACCTATTGGTTATTTTTCCAAACACTAAATATCAAATGAAATATTCAACTACTGAGAAGGAGACATTGAGTTTGGTATCAGCATTACAACATTTTAATATTTATTTAGCCAGCAATTCATCAGAGACAATTGTTTACACTGACCACGATCCATTGAAGTTTCTGGAGAAGCTTGAATATAAAAATGAAAGGCTGTTTAAATGGAGGTTATTGTTACAGTTGTTTAATTTGAAGATTATACATGTGGCAGGAAGAAAGGATGTGATTGCGGATACTTTATCACAACTATGATATCTAAAATGATGGAACATTCAACGTTGGAAAAGAAAGACTGAACTGGACTATACTACTGGTAAGTTTGCATGCTTGGATGTAATAAGATATATACATTATAGATTACTAATAGTGTGAAAAAACTAGAGGTTTTAGAAAAATGAAGCCATCTTTTCATATTGTTTGTTCATTTTTTTAAAGGAAGGAGCTGTGATGATAGTAGTGCAATTGATATATATATATATATACATAGTTTTTTATGGTTAAGGGAATGTTTTAAAATTCAGCATTATTTTACAGGCAGTTGGTATGTCTGGATGGAATGCAGCTCAGTTGCTGGGAGAGCAGGATTATTTTAGCTATGTAGTGTTCACTTAGTATAGAGCGAATGGATTTTGTTTATAAATGGAGATTTCCCCTGGGGTTTTTGATTAGGTTGATCATGAGTTATTAAGTAGGTGATGATTTGGTATTGGGAGGAGTCTGGAGCAAAAAGCAGTCAGTTTTAGCTGAAGTCTGGCTAAAGTCAAGAGACACGTGCAGGCTGTTCCTGAGGATTCACTCTCTCTCTACAAAATCTCTCTGAAAACTTCAAGACTGTTAACACAATTTATAGCAAGTACGCCTGGGTTTGCTAACTGTATTTATTTAAAATTGGTTATAATCTATGCATGAATGTGGCTTATTTGGAACTGGAACAGTCATAAGCTAGAAAGTAAAGTTGCTTTCTTTTACTTTCAAATATTGTTCAACAGTTAATAGTTAAGTTCATTCATTTGTTAGAGTTATATTTAAACTGTGTTATTAAATAAAGTTTGTTTTAATATAAAAGATCCCTACTTTGTCAGTAGAATTACTCCTGAAGCGATACACCCTGTCCTCACATTTATGTTAAAATAGAAAAATTGTTGGGGTCTAGTCTGGCTTCATAACATACCTAGGGTTCCAGACAAGAACTGGGGTTCTTGTCTGGAATCCTACCACATTGGACTCAAAATGTAACTCTGTTTCTCTCTCCACGGATGCTGCCAGACCTACTGGGTTTTTCAGCATTTCTTGTTTTTATTTTTCCTTCCTTGCCCTTTTGCATTACCTATACATTTCCCTTCCTCTCTTGAATATCCTCCGTTCCCTCACCTTACCCTTCTAGCCCTTCATATCACACCAGTGTAACCCTTCCATCCTTCAATATCATTTGCATTCCCCAATGTTCTTCTCCCCAAGTATGCCCTCTAGCCACAGTCCCCAATTCAAGGTTGTCCATTCTTGCCTGGAACTTCCTCATGGTTCCTCCAATTGCCTGCCATGGCTTTAGCTGGAAGACCCACTTACACCATTTCTCTGGGGCTTTCACCGTTCTTCCACCAAAATTACAACAGACAATTGGGAGAGACTTCCTGCTCCCTGCACCATAGAAATTCTACTTTTAATTCTTTCTTTTAATTTTATTCATCTTGTTAAATTTCTCTGGATATTTATCAGGTGGCTGCATTACAGCACATCCATTTCTGGCAGGAGTGACTAAAGTATGACAAATTTACAGGGAATGTAATTGCGATGTGACAAATTTCAACTCATAATTTTCATTATACACATGGCTGTGAAGATTTATCATGGGAAAAGTTGTGAGGAAAAGTAAGATTTTTGATATACTAGGACAAATAATTACCTCTATGGGATCAAATCCATTTTATAAATCATTTAATGTCCATGTACAAAGCAACATTTAATTAATATGCAGAATAAAATCTCCCATTTTGCCTAAAAATGTTCCATTTAAGCTTCATAAAAGGAAGTTTTTTTTAAGTTGATCTGGATCAGAATTGTTCAAGAGTAGTTATTGTTTTCCATATAGCAAGCCTTTTATATTTGTATATATAATTATTTTTAATGTAGAAAGTAATCACAGAGAGACAAGCATAATCTCATGAGAATCAACACCGAGGCAAAGGGGAAATTAGGAGGGATGGCTTAAGCTTGGTCAGGAGATTAATTCAGGGAGGATCCTAAAAGGGGAAAAGAGAGGTGGAAAGGATTGGGGAGGGAATCCCAGAGCCTTGAGCTTGGATGCTTGAAGACACATTGCCCTTTGTGGCCCAAAGGCACTGAAAGAAGGCACTAAGTAGAACCTGGAGAAAATCAAACTTCTTGGAAGATTGCAGAATTAGAAAAGAGATAGGGCGGATCAAAGCTAAGAAGGGATAAAAACACAAGGAAATTTCAAATTTGAGGCATTGTAAATGAGAGCCTATGAAGGCTTAGGAGAGATAGCGTAAGAACAATAGAGTTTTGGACAATCTGAATTCCATTAGATAATGAAGGTTGGAGGTTAGTAGACCAGTTAGAAAAATATTGGAATAAGCATGCTGGATGTGATATTGACCTGCTTTGAGCAGCAGATAGGATGGGATGTTAGTTTGCAAGCCAGATGGGTTGAGGATAAATTTCTTGAAGAGGGATTCATGACGGCATTTTTGAAAGAGGGATCCATTTACCATGTCAGCTAGCACTGGATCAAGGAATGGAAGTTGGATGGTCAGCAGTTTGGTGGGAATGTGTTCAAGAAAGCAGGAAGTGGACAAATTGGAGAAGTATAGAAGAGAGATAAAAGAGAAACAAAGAAAGACACAGGTTCACAGCTAGAGCAAGAGAGCGACCTTGGAGGAGATTTGGCTTGATGGGCTAGGTGAAGGGGGGATGCAATAGTGATGCGCTATCAATAAGGCGAAAGACTATCGGTGTGCCAATACAAGTGTAGGCTTTTATTCACAACAGGAGCAGATCCCAACAAATAACCAACCTGGACTGAACAAGGGGGAGGAGACAGCCACCTTTATACTAGGTGCCGAGGGGTGGAACCAAACTGGAAGGGGATGTGTCCAGGTATGACAAGCACACACAACGGTGGTCCATATAGGACAAAGGCACAACTGAGGTCCATCACAAATAGGTCAGGTGAAAGGATGCTTTTAATATTAGTTAAGTAAAATTCATAATCTGCTTGTATTTGTTATTGTGAGAGGGGATAGGGTTGGGGGGGAAGGATTAAGGAGATTGTTGGTCGTGAAGAAAAATGCCAGGTGAAAAGGAATCAAATCCGTAGGATGCTCGAAGAGGAATGAGCAGTTTTGGTAAAGAGCAAAACTCAGCCACATTTGACAAAATCAGTTTGTAATCTAGCTAATGAAGTGCAATTTTGGACTGTTTCAGAGTTTGCATGTTTCCTGTTCACTGAACACCTGTTTTCAAACAGGTTATGAGTGGACAATGCACTATAGTTGAGGTCCATTTTAATCTATCCTGTCTGTCAGGAACCAGGCATGAGCAGATCCAGTGCTGGTTTTACCCCACGCCTAATTTTATTTTCAACTTAAGTCAATAAGTGCGATGTAAAACTGGGGTTACATGTGATCTTTTAATCTTTCCATCAATTGGTTCAGATTAAAGTTGCTCTTATGTGCTAAGACTATTTAACATGCCATTTGGAGTAATATGACTTGCCAAGAGTGAGTCTATAAAATTGCAGTACTCACTTATCACATGTGTGATTTACTCTTTTCATCCATGCATAATAGACGCAAATTCTAACACACTGGCGATCCAGAAGTTAATTGCAGTAGTGTTAATTAGATTTTGCAATCAGAAAGTTCATAGCAATAAAGATTGCTTTCAATGTTCCCTTGTCACTTGATGGTAGACTTTTTAATTAGCTGTCCCACTTTTTCCTTGCTCTGAAATATAATGGCATATATAGAAATTTACCAGCTTTTAGCCATATGTTGCACTCAATTCCTTTAGACTGTATTTTTCATGATTTTGGCACTTTGAGTACTGGATTGCTGGGTGCACATTTTCTGATACAGTGTCATTCAGAATTCGTGAAAACTATTTAATTCAATACTTTGGTGTCATTTTTGATGGGATTGCCTTATCAGTGCCCATTTTGGATGAGCAGCCTAGAGCTTCATGTGCAATTGACCTCTTAATAAGAATAGACTGGAAATTTTATTTACGAATGGGGTGGGGGTGTGAAGTTTGGTAGGAAGACAGCAGCACCATGCCCGTTACCCACCAGCCTCCACTGGGATTTTACAGCGGTTGAGGAGTTGGGAGGCTTCCTTGTCCTTGGGTTAATTAAGGCCTTCAGTGACCAACTAACGGCCACTGAAAAGGCTTCTCCTGTCACCGCTGGTATTTTATCAGCAATGAAAGGAGTCCACACCATGTGGTGAGGCTTCCAGGTGAAACTAGAGGCCCTGTTCCTGGCTGGGATTGCGGTGAGGGAGGCAGGATGATGGTTCGCTCCTGTTCAGGCAGTTTGTGCCCAACAAATGTCATCCACGCTCCCCCACAAGGTACTCCCTCCCCATACATTCTCTACCCTGCTCTCCTGAACACAGTCCCCCCCACTCTGGTGGGGCTGTTATACTGGCCCCAGTAAAACCCCCCTTACCTTTGCATTTGGTTCTATCCACAGCCTACTTTGCCTTTCATTAAATTAATATGCTGCCATGACTAAAAGCTGCCAGGATGTGTAAACAATGAGATATGAGTGTGAGGCTTGCAGTGGTGTCAGGTGTGTGAAGGATATGAGTGTCTGATATGAGATTAATTGATGGATATTTTTGATGGGTGAGTGTTGGGAATGTGGCGATTTCAGCAGTGTTTGAGGCTACTGGTGTAGTAGATAGGAAATATCATTTGAAGATTCATTCACTGACTTCGACCACTCATGAGGTAATTGAACTTCTTGAGGCACTGCATCCAGGTCCTCAGAGCTTGACTCTGGCTCTGACCACAAGAGCTATCTGTTCCCAAGGCCTTTTAAGCAAGTGTGTGGGGCCCTTAGACCCTCTATGGAACCAGGATATCGCTCCTCCTTTTTACCTCCTCCCCCTAGAGCTCCAGTGCATTCTGAAAATTTTGGAACCTGCACTCTTCCGTGTTGCCAGTCTCTTCACTGCTTCCCAAGTTATATTCAATTCCTGCATGGTAGCCAGCACCTGGTCCAGCTTCAAGGACTCTCCCCTTTGAAGGGAGCAGGTGAGCTTTGACTAGCATTAATCATTTACCATTTTGGGCTTCCTATTGATGGATACATCCAGCTAATCAACAGCACGGATAGGGCTGGCTGCTTACACAAATCATTCAAATGCTATGCTGTGCCCTACTGTGTCTGCATTGTAATCAATGGGCACAGGTTAACTGAGTATCCTGATTTGTCGCACCCATTTTTGGAGTGGGGAAAATACAATTAAGTCTATCTGAACGGATAATGCAACCCCAATTACCATACATATATTGAATATGCTTATAGACCATAAGACCATAAGACATAGGAGCAGAATTAGGCCACAGCCCATCGAGTCTGCTCCGCCATTCAATCATGGCTGATATTTTTCTCATCCCCATTCTCCTGCCTTTTCCCCATAACCCCTGATCCCCTTATTAATCAAGACCCTATCTATCTCTGTCTTAAAGACACTCAATGACCTAGCCTCCACAGCCTTCTGCGGCAAAGAGTTCCACAGATTCACCACTCTCTGGCTGACGAAATTCCTCCTCATCTCTGTTTTAAAGGATTGTTTCTTTAGCCTGAGGTTGTTTCTCATAGAAATTATAGAAACCCTACAGTGCAGAAGAAGGCTATTCGGCCCATCGAGTCTGCACTGACCACAATCCCACCCAGGCCCTACCCCCACATATTTACCCGCTAATCCCTCTAACCTACGCATCTCAGGAGTCTAAGGGGCAATTTTTAACCTGGCCAATCCACCTAACCCGCACATCTTTGGACTGTGGGAAGAAACCGGAGCACCCGGAGGAAACCCACGCAGACACGAGGAGAATGTGCAAACTCCACACAGACAGTGACCCAAGCCGGGAATCGAACCCAGGTCCCTGGAGCTGTGAAGCAGCAGTGCTAACCACTGTGCTACCGTGCCGCCCTCTGGTTCTAGTTTTTCCTACTAGTGGAAACATCTTTTCCACATCCACTCTATCCAGGCCTCGCAGTATCCTGTAAGTTTCAATAAGATCCCCCCTTATCCTTCTAAACTCCAATGAGCACAGACCCAGAGTCCTCAACCGTTCCCCATACGACAAGCTCTTCGGTCCAGGGATCATTCTTGTGAACCTCCTCTGGAGCCTTTCCAAGGCCAGCACATCCTTCCTTAGATACAGGGTCCAAAACTGTTCACAATACTCCAAATGGGGTCTCTCCAGAGTCTTATACAGCTTCAGAAGTACATCCCTGCTCCTGTGTTCTAGCCCTGTTGACATGAATGCTAACATTGCATTTGCCTTCCTAACTGCTGACTGAACCTGCATGTTAACCTTAAGAGCATCTTGAACAAGGACTCCTAAGTCCCTTTGTGCTTCTGATTTCCTAAGCATTTTCCCACTTAGAAAATAGTCTATGTCACCATTCCTCCTTCCAAAGTGCGTAACCTCACACTTCTCCACATTGTATTGCATCTGCCACTTCTTTGCCCACTCTCCTAGTGTTCAAGTCCTTCTGCAGCCCCCCTGCTTCCTCAATACTACCTGTCCCTCCACAAATCTTTGTATCATCTGCAAACGTAGCAACAGTGCCTTCAGTTCCTTCTTCCAAATCGTTCATATATATTGTGAAACGTTGTGGTCACAGCACCGACCCCTGAGACACACCACTAGTCACCGGCTGCCATCCTGAAAAAGACCCCTTTATCCCCACTCTCTGCCTTCTGCCAGTCAGCCAATCCTCTATCCAAACCAGGATCTTACCCTTAACATCATGGGCTCTTAACTTACTTAACAGTCTCCTATGTGGCACCTTGTCAAAGGCTTCTGGAAATCTAAATAAATCATGTCCACTCATTCTCCTTTATTTAACTTCCTCGTTACCTCCTCAAAGAACTCTAACAGATTTGTCAGACACGACCTCCCCTTGATGAAGCCGTGCTGACTCAATCCTAGTTTATCATGCACTTCCAAGTACTCTGCAATCTCATCTTTAATAATGGACTCTAAAATCTTGCCAAAGTCAGGCTAACCGGCCTATAATTTCACGTCTGCTGCTTCCTTCCCTTCTTAAACAGCAGTGTTACGTTAGCTACTTTCCAATCCTCTGGGACCCTCCCTGCCTCCAGTGATTCCTGAAAGATCACCACCAATACCTCCACAATTTCCTCAGCTATCTCTTTTAGAACCCTGGGGTGTAGTCCATCCGATCCAGGTGATTCACAACCTTCAGATGTTTCAGTTTCCCCAGAACCTTCTCCTTAGTGATGGCCACTACATTCACCTGTGTCCCCTGATTCTCCTGGAGCTCTGGCATCCCACTGGTGTCTTCCACCGTGAAGACTGATCCAAGTAACTATTCAGTTCCTCTGCCATTTCTTTGTTATATATTTGTTGAAACTGAAAACTGCCATTTGTGAATTCGCAGTGAAAGAACGGAACCCATTTTATTGCTGAGCATTTATTTTCTACTTTTATTCTGATATACTGGATTGTCTAGGAAGACTACAAGTTCCAGTAAGCTTCAAACTGATGCAAACTGCAGTTCCCAGCATGACTTGTATTGCAGGCTCCAATATGTAAAATTCAAAATGTCTTGCATGAGGATTGAACAGCTCATACACTCTGAAAAAAGATTTATAGCAACAAGGAGTCAGTTAAATGCCAATGGCATTGTACATAGCAAAGTGTGCTGACTGTTTTAGGTCACCAGAAGCTTTGGGTCATTATTAATCCACGATTTATTCAGCTTGCACTTTTCAAAATTGTAGCAGGTTGTTTAGTAATTGAGGTTGCCATAAAGCTTGTTGTCTTGGCTTCATTAAGTACCCTAATACCAAGATGTTTTAGCATTTCATATCATTACAACTACTGACCATTTGGATTTACACAGTAAGAAGTCTCACAACACCAGGTTAAAGTCCAACAGGTTTATTTGGTAGCAAAAGCCACTAGCTTTTGGAGCGCTCGCTGCTCCTTCGTCAGGTGAGTGGGATTTCAGTTCACAAACAGGGCATATAAAGACACAAACTCAATTTACAAAATAATGGTTGGAATGCGCGTCTTTACAGGTAATGTAAACGTACAGACAATGTAGCACAGGTTAAAGAGATGTGTATTGTCTCCAGCCAGGACAGTTAGTGAGATTTTGCAAGCCCAGGCAAGTCGTGGGGGTTACAGATAGTGTGACATGAACCCAAGATCCTGGTTGAGGCCGTCCTCATGTGTGCAGAACTTGGCTATCAGTCTCTGCTCAGCGACTCTGCACTGTCGTGTGTCGTGAAGGCCGCCTTGGAGAACACTTACCCGAAGATCAGAGGTCGAATGCCCGTGACCGCCGAAGTGTTCCCCAACAGGAAGAGAACACTCTTGCCTGGTGATTGTCGAGCGGTGTTCATTCATCCGTTGTCGTAGCGTCTGCATGGTCTCCCCAATGTACCATGCCTCGGGACATCCTTTCCTGCAGTGTATCAGGTAGACAACGTTGGCCGAGTTGCAAGTGTATGTACCGTGTACCTGGTGGATGATGTTCTCACGTGAGATGATGGCATCCGTGTCGATGATCCGGCACATCCTGCAGAGGTTGCTGTGGCAGGGTTGTGTGGTGTTGTGGTCACTGTTCTCCTGAAGGCTGGGTAGTTTGCTGCGGACAATGGTCTGTTTGAGGTTGTGTGGTTGTTTGAAGGCAAGAAGTGGGGGTGTGGGGATGGCCTTGGCAAGATGTTCGTCTTCATCAATGACATGTTGAAGGCTCTGGAGAATATGTCATAGCTTCTCCGCTCCGGCAGAGTACTGGACGACGAAGCGAGCGCTCCAAAAGCTAGTGGCTTTTGCTACCAAATAAACCTGTTGGAGTTTAACCTGGTGTTGTGAGACTTCTTACTGTGTTTACCCCAGTCCAACGCCGGCATCTCCACATCATTTGGATTTAGCCAGGGCTAGAAAAGTGTAACTATGAGGAGAGATTGGATAGATTGGGGTTATTTTCCTTGGAACAAAGAAGGCTGAAGGGTGCCTTGATCAAGGTGTACAAAATTATGAGGGGAAGAGATAGAGTGAACAGGATAAAATTGTTTCCCTTGGTGGAGAATTCTAGATCCAAGGAACAGAGGTTCAATTTAAGTGGCAGAAGATGTAGAAGGGGCATGTACGCAGAGGGTATGGGTGTCTGAAATTTGCTACCTGAGCTGGCTGGTGGAGGCAGAGAACGTAAACTCTTTTAAAAAGTACCTGGATCTGCACCTTAAGTGCTATAAGCTACAGGGCTTTGGTCTGGGTGCAGGAAGGTGGGATTAGAAAAGGCAACTGGGTGTCCTCAGGCTGGCATGGACAAAATGGGCCAAATGGCCTCCATTTGTGTTGTAAATTTTCTACGGTTCTATTTGCAAAATTTCAGGCTGATTTGTTTTCGTTCTCAGTTTTAACATTGCTGGTGTTCTGTTTTGTTACTTTCAATTGGAGCGTAGACACCTACTTGCTAACTAACCATCTGATACTGAAAGCTAAAAATTTCTACAATACAAAAATTGCTCAAGTTGTCGTGTGATTTGTAATGACCAGGAGCTAGGAGTATCACGAGATACATAGGTCTGCGTACGGATGGTAGGATGAACCACAGAATCCCTATAGTGCAGGATGCCATTTGGTCCATTGAGTTTGCACCAACTCTTCGAAAGAGCATCTTAGCCAGGCCCACACCCCTGCCCTATCCCTATAACCCTGCATATTTATCGTGGCTAATCCACCCAACCTGCAAATCTTTGGATTGTGGGAAGAAACCAGAGCACCCGGAGGAAACCCACGTAGACACAGGGAGAACATGCAGACTCCGCACAGACAGTCACCCAAGGCTGGAATCTAACCCAGTCCTTGGGGCTCTGAGGCAGCAGTGTTTAACCACTCTGAAGCCTCTTCGCCATTTTTTAAACATTTATTTGACCTTTAATGTAAATGGTTAGAGAGAAAAGACTCCCGCCTTGACACAAACACCTATATTTTTCACAGCTGGGATTTTACTCTGTACATGGGTCACTGTCTGTGTGGAGTTTGCACATTCTCCTCGTGTCTGCGTGGGTTTCCTCCGGGTGCTCCGGTTTCCTCCCACAGTCTAAAGATGTGCGGGTTAGGATGATTGGCCATGTTGAAGTTGCCCCTTAGTCCTGAGATGCGTAGGTTAGAGGGATTAGCGGATAAATGTGTAGGGATATGGGGGTAGGGCCTGTGTGGGATTGTGATCGGTGCAGACTCGATGGGCCCAATGGCCTCTTTCTGCACTGTAGGGTTTCTATGAGATTCTATTCTATGAGATGCATGTATCTTTTCTTGAAGAGTATAATTAGAATCCCAGCTAAATGGAAGAAAAGATATGTAAACATGGAACTGTCTGACTGAAATAAAAGAAGTTGGATACAAATAGAAACTGTGATTAAATGGACACAGAATGTGGAAGGCGGGTGAATTCCCATTCTCCAGACCATTAATATATATGCATATTGCATTTCTTTACAGAGGAAATATCCCCAAAAAGACCTCTTCTTTGAGACCATAAGTAGAGTAATACCGATAGAAACACAGCACTAATACATTAACCAAAGAACAAAATGGGCTACAATAAATGTCTGAGAATAAGGTGAACACACCTGGGATTATGCTATGGATTGTGAATCACATGTTGCCCACCAATGTACATATACACATGTGTCTAGACATATCCAGAACTTCACCCCACCTGAAACTATATTTTAATGTTAGGGCAGCATGATTGGGAGGGCCTGTTTTCTCAGAACATCAAAATAAGATAGTACCAAGTTCATAAAGTGCTGAGAGATTCAACACACTGCCTCAGCCCTTTTAAACCGGTCTTCACACTGGGCTGGAATTTTGATGTATCTGTGTGAGGATCAAATGGTGTGAAGTGGCCTTTGAGTTGGGGGAAGCAAGGGCAGAGTTGTTTTGACTTTAGTGCCTTTCAGGATCAGAGCAAAACAATTCAGTATTGCCTTCAATGCTTGTAACTGTGTTAATTAATGTCTTACAGAGAAAACTCGTTTAATTTAATTTAATTACAGCATGAAGCTAATCTGTTGAAGTAGTAAATTTTGTACTCACGAGATTAATTTGCATTTTTCACATTAAGGGATGATCTCAAGATTTACATCTCGATTTCAAAGTTGCATAATCACCATTTTTATTTATTTTGAAAATATTGTTCTCAAAAAGTGTAGAGCTTGTTAATTTGAATATAAAGTTTTAATTAATCATTTTATTTATGGATTAGTTGATTGTAATTAGATATCAGGAATGCGGATGAGGGGTCTGATTGAGAAGTTGAAGATCAGTTTTGCTTGCGGTATGCAGTGATATCATTAATGTACGGGGAGGTGATGGCCTAGTGGTATTATTGCTGGACTATTAATCCAGAAACTCAGCTAATGTTCTGGGGACCCGGGTTTGAATCCCCCCACAGTAGATGATGGAATTTGAATTCAATAAAAATATCTGGAATTAAGAGGCCACTGATGACCATGAAAATATTGTTGATTTTTGGAAAAACTCATCTGGTTTATTAATGTCCTTCAGGGATGGAAATCTGCCGTCCTTACCTGGTCTGGCCTACATGTGACTCCAGACCCACAGCAATATGGTTGACTCTTAACGGTCATCTGAAATGGCCTAGCAATCCACTCAATTCAAGGGCAACTAGGGATAGGCAATAAATGCTGACCAGCCAACAACACCCATATCTCATGAAAGAAAAAATCAAATTTGTGTTTTATTCAAAACACAATATAACAAGATAAAGGTGCACGGCATTTCAGGTAACGTATTATCATGGATAGAGATCGGTTAACTAACAGAAAGCAAACAGTGGGGGTAAATGGGTGCTTTTTTGGTTGGCAATCAGTGACTAATGGTGTGCATCAGAGATCAGTGTTGGGACTGCAATTGTTTCAAATTTACATGGATGATTTGGAGTTGGGGACCATGTGCAGTGTACCAAAGTTCGCAGATGACACTGAGCTGAGTGGGAGAGCAAAGTGTGCAGGGAACATTGAATGTCTGCAAAAGGACATAGATAGTTTAATTGAGTGGGCAAGGGTCTGGCAGATGGAGTACAATGTTGGTAAATGTGAGGTCATCCATTTGGTACGAGTAACAGCAAAATGGACTATTATTTAAATGTTAAAAAAATTGTAGCATACTGCTGTGCAGAGGGACCTGGGTGTTCTTGTGCATGAATCACAAAAAGTTGGCTTGCAGATGCAGCAGGTAATTAAGAAGGCAAATGGAATGTTGTCCTTCATTGCTAGAGGGATGGAGTTTAAAAACAGGGAGGTTATGTTGCAGCTGTATAAGGTGCTGGTGAGGCCACACCTGGAGTACTGCGTACAGTTTTGGTCTCCTTACTTGAGAAAGGATATACTGGCACTGGAGGGGGTGGAGAGGAGATTCACTAGGTTAATTCTGGAGTTGAGAGGGTTGGCTTATGAGGAGAGGCTGAGTAGATTGGGACTATACTCATTGGAATTTAAAAGAATGAGGGGGAATCTTATAGAAACATATATGAAGGGAATAGATATGATAGAAGCAGGGAGGTTGTTTCCACTGGTGGGTTAAACCAGAACTAGGGGGCATAAAGTAAGGGGGAGCAGATTTAGGACAGAGTTGAGGAGAAACTGCTTCCCAAAGAGTTGTGAATCTGTGGAATTCCCTGCCCAGTGAAGCAGTTGAGGCTACCTCGATGAATGTTGTTTAAAAGTTTATTTATTAGTCACAAGTAGGCTTACATTAACACTGCAATGAAATTACTGTGAAATTCCCCTAGTCACCACACTCCGGTGCCTGTTTGGGTCAATGCATCTAACCAGCACGTCTTTCAGACTGTGGGAGGAAACCGGAGCACAAGGAGGAAACCCACGCAGACACGGGGAGAACGTACAGACTCTGCACAGACAGTGACCCAAGCCAAGAATCGAACCCGGGTCCTTGGCGCTGTGAGGCAGCAGTGCTAACCACTGTGCCACCCTGACGCCCCAAGGTAAAGATAGATAGATTTTTGAATAGTAAAGGAATTAAGGGTTCTGGTGAGCGGGCGGGTAAGTGGAGCTGAGTTCACGAAAAGATCAGCCATGATCTTATTGAATGGCAGCGTAGGCTTGAGGGACCAAATGGCCTACTCCTGCTCCTAGTTCTTATGTTCTTAAAAACATGTTAAAAATTGTGTTACAAGCTATAGTGGTAACTTTCCCCAAATGTATCGATGAAATAACCTTAATTTGTGCAAAATCACTGTTTTCCTTCAATCAGTTCTTAAGCTAATGCAAGAGGGTTTATTTTCCAGTGGTATGAAGGGTGGGCTGACTGGGGACCAAAAAGATCAATGGGGGCAGAGGGCATGATTGAGGTTCTAAATGAATACTTTGCATCTGTCTTTACTAAGGAAGAGGATGCTTTGAATGTAACATGTAGCATCAGCATTGGATCTGATCAGAAATAAAGAGGAAGTACAAAAAACTTCGACAGTGCTCAAAATACCAATTCGTTTTGGCCCGAATTAGTGCATCTGAAAGTTACTCCAGGCAACATGAAGCTAACTGGGCTGTATGTGCCAGTTCAATCTCCTTTTTGAACAGGGATACAACATTTCTGATTCTACAATCCTCACATGGAAATCATTTTAGCAATGAGTTGTTGTAGGATGGAATGCACAGCCTTTGGATATGGTAGAATTGGATGCAAAAGTAACTTTTAAAAAGGAGTTGGATAGAGACTTCAAAGGGGAAAAATTAGTTTTTGTGGGAAAGAACAGGAGAGTAGAACAAAGGGTTGAATGGCCACTTTCGGTTCCTTGTAACATTCTATAATTCATTAAATCCCAACGGTGCAGGAGGCCATTCGGCCCATTGAGCCTGCACCAACAACAATCCCACCATGGCCCTATTCCTGTAACCCCATGTATTACCCTGCTCATTTCCTGATACTAAGGAGCAATTTAGCACGGCCAATCAACCTAACATGCACCTAATATCCTGAATCTGACAATGTCAAAATGCCATTCATATAGATGCAGTCAGCTATATTAAACGATTATGAGTACTTTTCATGTTATCATGCATTATATTGTTTCGAGGATTCCTACTAATGTACTGGACAACAAAGGCATTGATCCAGATTTCACTGTCACTGGCAAAATAACTGCATTCACAGTTGACCTCGAAGAAAGCTGCCACAAAAATCTAGCTATTGTTACGGCACGATTTCCTTCTTCTCAATTTCAGTTTGAATTTGATGCCAAGACAAGAGAATCTCCAGGCATCCAACAACAGCGATGTCATCAAGCAAGGAAAGTAGTCATTCACGTTGAAGTATTCTCACAGAAGCAGGGTGTAAAATGCACTGATAATCCTTCGCTTTTAATCAACTTCAACAAAACTAATTAATATTTTGAGCACTGTCGAAGTTTTACATAACTCCTTGTTATGTTAATCCCATCCAATGCTGTTGATGTCTCTTTTGCTGCTACATTCAGAGAATCCTCTTCTTTATTGAAGACAGGTGCAAAATGCTCATTTGGTACTTCAATCGATCCTTTGCCTCCATAAGATATTTTTGGTCGACAGAAAGCTAAGTTAATGATTGAGGCATACAGATGGGACTAAGGTAAAACTGAAGTATCATAAATAACATTTTAAAAAATGTAAAATACAATTTAGTTTGGCTATCACAATTGAGATATTTATGGAAAATTGAGGTAAGGTGCAGGAGACAACTTAGAGTGCAACAACAAGATAAATCTAGTAGAAAGATGATATTTTTGCATATTTAAAAGATTAAATAATGTCAGTAAATGTAAAAGCTGACAGGGAGACATAGAACATAGAACAGTACAGCACAGAACAGGCCCTTCGGCCCACGATGTTGTGCCGAGCTTTATCTGAAACCAAGATCAAGCTATCCCACTCCCTATCATCCTGGTGTGCTCCATGTGCCTATCCAGTAACCGCTTAAATGTTCCTAAAGTGTCTGACTCCACTATCACTGCAGGCAGTCCATTCCACACCCCAACCACATGTGCCGGAATTTTACTGCCTCGTCCGCCCAAGGATCGTAAGATCCCGCCCGAAGCCAATGGAGAATGCCGTTCCGCCGTTCTTGGTGGGCGTGCCGGTAAAATTCCGGCAATGGAGTTCCTCGGTTTTCAGGTGCTCAACTGCAGCATTGTTACGTATCGACCAGTAGTTGCCATAAAGGGAAAAGTAATGAGGTGCCACACTTCTGGGTTTCTGTAAAGCACAATGCAGGTTTATTAAGGAGATTTTGCTTGTTCCAGGTCCAAGTTGAAGAGCTCCAAAAGCCTGCAAATCTCTTTGATTGTGTCATGACAGGTCACGCGACTTTATACCAGCAGAGATGCAATCACTTTAAATACATAACATCCCTCCCCCTTTACTTCTTTAGTTCCCAAATGACAACTTTGCTTAACGTTTCAATAACAGACCCAGTTAAACAGTAAATATATTATTTTGCATCATTATTTTCTATATATACAATTAATAAGACAGTCTCTCAGGTGGAAGTATACTTTTTTTGTGTTGTACTTGATGCTCTGCAATTTGGCTACTCGAGGCCTTTGAAGTGTCCTCTTTTTCTTCTGTTGATAATTCTTCAACTATCTTGGTATTAGCTTCTATTGGTGTTAAAGATTCTTCAGAAACAGAATCTGAATTTGTCTCTGTGGTTAGTGTCTGTTCCGCAGTATCATTACTTAGCATTTCCAATGTAAGTACTTTTTATGAAGCTTCAGTGATTTCACTCCTTGAGGCTATTGTCTAGTCAGTATGATGTCACCAAACTCGCTCATCATCCGTCTGTATGGTGTAAGATATTGGACCTGCTTTTGCTAGGATTATAATAGGTGCCCATTTTCACTGGTAACGTAGCTTCTTGCTAGTACTTTTTCTTCCTGAGTAAATACTCTCTTTATAGAGTTCTGTTCTCTCCTAGCAATCTGTGCTTTTTGTTGTTGTTCAACAATCTCTAAAGTATGAGGTGGTATCAAAAGGTCAAGCTTTGTTCTTAGGTTTCTTTTTAAAAGCAGCATCTCTAGTGAACTCTGTGTCATTGCTTGTGCGGTGTTCCTGTGTGATATCAATGATTTATTTACTCGTCTTGACGATGTCCCTTGGTCCTTTGGTGCGTGGAGTGAGTTTTTGAGTGATTGTACCAATTGTTCGGCCAATGCATTTGTTGCTGGATGGTGCAGAGTTGACTTTATGTGCTGTATACCACTTCCTTTCAAGTAGTCTTTGAACTCCTTTGAAGTAAACTGTGTCTTATTAACACTTGCTAGATTTGGTAGACCTGAGCAAATAGTAAGTATTTCATCCAACCTCTCAGTAGTCTGTTTTGCTGTTATGGATTTCATGATCACTACTTTTGGCCATTTAGAATGTGCATCTACAATTACTAGGAACATATGCCCCTCTAATGGACCAGCGTAATCTCTGTGCATCCTCTCCATGGCTGTTTCCATAGAATCATAGAATCCCTACAGTGCAGAAGGAGGCCATTCGGCCCATCGAGTCTGCACCGACCACAATCCCACCCAGGCCCTACCCCCACATATTTTACCCGTTAATCCCTCTAACCTACGCATCTCAGGACTCTAAGGGGCAATTTTTAACCTGGCCAATCAACCTAACCCGCACATCTTTGGACTGTGGGAGGAAACCGGAGCACCCGGAGGAAACCCACGCAGACACGAGGAGAATGTGCAAACTCCACACAGACAGTGACCCGAGCCGGGAATCGAACCCGGGACCCTGGAGCTGTGAAGCAGCAGTGCTAACCACTGTGCTACCGTGCCGCCCCTGGCGTGGGCCATTCCCACGGATGTGAGGGTTGTAGCAGCAGAGTGTTTCTTAGTTTCTTAGTTTTACACAGGATTGATATTGCCCTACTTTCTCTTCGATTTGTGCATCTAATCCTGGCCACCAAAAATAACCCCGGGCCAGATCCTTCATTCTTACGACACCTGGATGTCTCTCAAGGATTTAAGGATTCTTCCACGCATTGAAGACAACACTCTGGACTGTCAACTCAAGTCTTCTTGTGATGCAAGACTTTAGATCTGGATTTTTACAATATGCTTCCATCTTTGTTCCTTTTAGAATCATATCCTTAATCTTCCCCATCATAAGACCATAAGACATAGGAGCAGAATTAGGCCACTCGGCTCATCGAGTCTGCTCTGCCATTCAATAATGGCTGATATTTTTCTCATCCCCATTCTCCTGCCTTTTCCCCATAACTCCTGATCCCCTTCTTAATCAAGAACCTATCTATCTCTGTCTTAAAGACACTCAATGACTTGGCCTCCACAGCCTTCTGCGGCAAAGAGTTCCACAGATTCATCACTCTCTGGCTGAAGAAATTCCTCATCTCTGTTTTAAAGGATCATCCCTTTAGCCTGAGATTGTACCCTCTGGTTCTAGTTTTTCCTACTGGTGGAAACATCCTCTCCACGTCTACTGTCCAGGCCTCGCAGAATCCTTTAAGTTTCAATAAGATCCCCCCTCATCCTTCTAAACTCCAACGAGTACAGACCCAGAGTCCTCAACCGTTCCTCATACAACAAGCTCTTCATTCCAGGGATCATTCTTGTGAACCTCCTCTGGACCCTTTCCAAGGCCAGCACATCCTTCCTTAGATATGGAGCCCAAAACTGCTCACAATACTCAAAATGGTGTCTGACCAGAGCCTTATACAGCCTCAGAAGTACATCCCTGCTTTTATATTCTAGCCCTCTCAACATGAATGCTAACATTGCATTTGGCTTCGTAACTGCCGACTGAACCTGCACGTGAACCTTAAGAGAATCTTGAACAATGGCTCCCAAGTCCCTTTGTGTTTCTGATTTCCTAAGCATTTTCCCATTTAGAAAATAGTCTATGCTTCCATTCATTCTTGCAAAGTGCATAACCTCACACTTTTCCATATTCTATCATCTGCCACTTCTTTGCCCACTCTCCCAACCTGTCCAAGTCCTTCTGCAGCCCCCCTGCTTCCTCAATACTACCTGTCCCTCTACATATCTTTGTATCATCTGCAAACTTAGCAACAGTGCCTTCAGTTCCTTCCTCCAAATCGTTAATGTATATTGTGAAAAGTTGCGGTCCCAGCACTGACCCGAGACACACCGCTAGTCACCGGCTGCCATCCTGAGAAAGACCCCTTTATCCCCACTCTCTGCGTTCTGCCAGTCAGCCAATCCTCTATCCATTCCAGGATCTTACCCTTAACACCATGGGCACCTAACTTATTTAACAGTCTCCTATGCGGCAACTTGTCAAAGACGAATCAGTTCGGAATCATTGTATTGGTTCTTGTGTGTCTCTGAACTTGAGATGAAGTCACAGGTATACTATCCACTTGTGAGAAACATAGGAGGTTGACAAAGTTTTCTTCAGGTTTTTGCTTGATTTGTAATGACAATCTTGACAAAGCACAAAACATTTGCATGCTGCTCCAATTGACGATATTTATATCGTAGGTGTGCGCCGATAATACCAAAGACCATTTCTGTAACCTACTAGCTGTTAAAGAAGGAATGCCATTATATGGCCCAAAAATTGTCGTCAAGGGTCAGTGGTCCGTCAAAAGAGTAAAATGATGCCCATAAAGGTAGTGATGAAATCTTCTTATGCCGAATATAGTACTAAAAAGCTTCTTTTTCCAGCTGAGCAGAATTCATTTCTGCGTTAGTAATTGTTCATGAAGCAACTGCTATTGGTCACTGTTCTCCTGAGGACATTATATGCGAGACGACTGTGCCTACCCCATAGGGTGATGCATCGAAAACAAGTTGTAACTTCAGCTTGGGACTGAAATGGACCAACAGCTCCAACTTCTTTCAGGCTTCTTTTACCTCTTCCACATTATTTTGTCCCGTGCCATACCTGTTTGACACATAGCAAAATGTGCAATGGTTTCAATAGCATTGCTAAATTCAGAACAAATTTACCATAATAGTTGATCAATCCTAGAAACAATCTTAGTTGCATCACATTTGAGGACAAAATTGCTTATCATCCTTTTCGGTCCCTTGTGCAAGCCAACTTTATCAATTATGTGGCCCATGTCGTTTGTGGATGCATTGAAAAAGTTGCACTTTTTCTTTTTGCCAGAGATTATATTTCAATGTATCTTCAAGTGCTCTTGCTCACTTGAACCTATGATAAGAATGTCATCTAGATAACACTGTACACCATCTTGTCCAGTCAGAATTTGATCCACGGACTTCTAGAATAGAGCAGATGCGGATGTTATCCTGAACGGCAGTCTCCGGTATTGAAACAGACCTTTGTGTGTCACGGTAGTGAATAATGGTTGTGAAATTGCAGCCACATTCATTTGTAAGTATGCTTGTGATAGATCGATTTTACTGAATTTCTGGCTTCCAGATAGTCCAGCAAACAAGTCTTCAATCAGCGGATGTGGCTACTGATCAGCACACAATATGGGTTAATCGTCATCTTGAAATCTCCACATATCCTTACTGAGCCATCAGATTTAGTACAGGCATGATTGATGTTGCCCAATCACTTTTAATAACTGATTCAATGACTCCTGTTTAGACAAGTCTTTCTGATTCTTCTTTGACTTTTGGCCTAATGGCAACTGGTACTTGTAACAACTTTAATCAGGCAATTGAGGTTGGCTTGTTAGAATATGAACTCCCTGATTAAGAGCCTTCATCAAACAATGTCCCTGATTAAGAGCCAAATTGATAGGCCAATCAAAGAGCCCCTTGCTTTGTACTTAACCAGGAATGTCAGTTCCTCTGGAACTCCTAGTGTAGACTGCTAATTGAAAGCACTCTGTATGCTATTGTCAGACTTGTAAATAAAGGGATTTTGGTGAAGGAGGATTTTGTCTCTGAGGACTTATTACAGTACTGTTCTTGCTTTTAGACATTTTGGCGTACTGTTTGACTTAATTTTGAGTTGGACTTCAATTCCTGTCATTGAACCCAGTGAGTTTTCAAACACACTTTTGTACTTTTCCAGGTCCAAGATGGAAAAGCTCCAAAAGCCCGCGAATCTCTCTGCTTACTTTACTGCAGGTTACATGGTGTTATACCAGCCAAGATGCAACCACTTTAAATACATAACAAGCATTATAAACTGGCACTTTAAAAAACAACTCGTCAAAGGTAATTTAACTGAAATGATCCGGATGAGAGATGCTAATGTTTAAAAATTGATCAATAGAGTCTTTATTATCTATTTATCTATCTATTTATTACACTAATGAATTACTGCAACTTTCATGTGTAAAACTTAATTCTCTTTTTACTAACAGCAAAACACTGCAGATACTGGGAATCTGAAACAAAAACGGAAAATATTGGAAATACTCAGCAGGTCTGACAACAGTTTCTCTGTTTCAAATCCAATATGACCCTTATTCCATTATTTCATTCTCTTTTTAGTGGGATAAAATTTTGAAAACATTTTTGTTTTTTGGGATGTTTTAATTAGAGTACTATTTTATTGATTTTAACATTAAAATAGGTACTTCCTTAATTCACGTTGTATATTTAGGTGTACCATTTCAAAATTAGTTTAAGAATTGGAACAAGGAATGTAACTGCATCACATTTCCTTCACGGAAATCAGAATTGGTGAAAGGTGTCGGACCTCAAACATTAACTGTTTCTCTCTCCATAGATGCTGTCATAACCCGCTGAGTATTTCTAGCATTGTCTCTTTTTATTTCAGATTTCTACCATCCACAGGATTCTGGTTTAGAATTCTAAAGTTCCTTGGACAAGTGGGGAAAGTGTATTTTACATTGGGTTTTGGTGCAATTTTCAGCTTTGGTTAGCTGTAGAGATTGATGGATCAATCCTTCGGACTTTCTTTTAAATTTTGATAAGCTAAAAAGGTTCTCAGCTCAGGCTGAAGTCTTTAGAAGTTAACGTAATAGGTTTGAAGAAAATGAAAAACTCTAAATAGGAGCAGTGGATTGATTTCAAACATTATTTAGGCAGGTTTTTAACAATAATGACAATTTGAAGATGTTAATTGTATAAGAGTTTAGGTAAACGCAAAGTGCCAGTTGAAGTTAGAAGATGACGAGCAGAAACAAATAGAGATTGAGACATATACCAGCCACTTGCAAAGGATAAAATCATTTTCGTATCAGATCAAAGAGGTTGTATGTTTTAAAATTTATGCTAAGCTATATGGCAGAAATTATAAGACAAAAGAAAGTGGGTTTGGGTGAGTATATGGAGTTAGACCCTTTAAAAGGGACACTGCACCAGAATCCCACCCTCTTCTGGGTGTCACCTGGGTGGGTTTGAAAGCAAAAGTCCAACCGCTGTTTAACTATTACACTGACAACAATTCTACCCAGACCCTATCCCCATAACCCAGGTATTTACTCTGCTAATCCCCCTGACACTCAGGTTCAACTTAGCATGGCCAATCAACCTAAGCCACACATCTTTAGACTGTGGGAGGAAACTGGAGCAGCCGGAGGAAATCCTGACATGGGGATAATGTGCAAACTCCACACAGTCCCGAGGCTGAATTGAACCCGGGTCCCTGGCGCTGTGAGGCAGCAGTGCTACCATGCCACCCTTAAGTAAAACAGTTAAATATTCTAGTAGGCACCGAAGTACCGTTTCAACCAATGTTTATGACATTAACAGTAAACTGACACATTTCTCAAGCTGTCCACAACTCGCTACGGTCAACTAGATAAGTGCACAACAGGAAGTGCTTTCTCGGTGAAATTAACAGGCCTTTAATTAGCGAAACTGATGAGCTGCAGCCATGGTCAGATGACAGGCTGGTGCTCACAGAACCCTCTCTCTCAAGAGACTGCTTTCACTGATTGGAAGGTGATTGCCAACTTAGAAGTCATTTCACTCACCTTCAACTGCACTTCCTTGCTTTCAGCCTTTGCCATGGCATGGGCGCAGCTTTTGCAGATCCACCTTCTAACCCTGCTGAGGAACTAGAGGAGCAGCAACACCAATATCAACAGCAATAGTAACAGCAGCAACACCAGCTGCCTTCGCCTCAAGTCACATGCCCATTCACAGTGCAGAGGGGATGAACACAGTGATCCAACTCCAAGGAGGTAGGTTTCCCAACACAGGGTCTACAGATAGAGGAGCAGCTTTTTCTACATGTGTGGTGCACGACTGCCTCAGGAGGTACTGGTTTTCATAGCAGGTTGTTGCTGATAGCTGCGGTTTCCTGGAGCTGCCGACCCAGTGGATGAGCTGGGCATGCATTGGCCGACAAGTTATCTGTCACTGAAGGACTACTCTTCCCCTATCTCGCTTCACCCCAGAGTCCCTGTCTCCCCCTGAAATTGTGTGCTCTCTTCTCCCTCAAGGAGAAATGCAATGAGTCATGAGTTTTAGTAATGGATTGTGTAAATAGCAGGGAATGACAACTTCTGTTGAAGGCGACTAATAAAGGTGCAAGAGGGCAAAAAAATGAGTTTGAGTGTTGGCTGTTCTGATGGGGATGTAAAGTGCCTTGGGAGAAAGGAATAAGCAAAGTTGTAGGCTGAGTTATACTGAGGAGTACTGTGTAGGAGAATATGGGTCTTGGTTCCTGAAATTCCTATGCCTGTCTTAAGGTGCCGGATCCTCGTGGTGCATTGTCTCCAGATTAGAGGGACCCAAGCCTCAGCTGCTGACTTCCTCAGCTGCTGACTTCCTCAGCCACTTCCAATCATTGTCAACCAGTTCAGAGAAGTTGGCCTCTTCCTCCTGGCCTTGGAAGATCAGCTCAATGCATTTTCTCTGATCCTGCAGTAGTGAGAGTGAGCAAGCCAGGGACAGCCTTCCTCGTGGTTGCTGCCGAATCAAAATTCCACATCCTGTTGAGCTACTCTAATCCAAAATGGAGTCCATTGAATTAGAAGTGTCCCCTTTAACTGACCCAGCACGTCATCTGTTTTGATCCCCATTGAGACCGATAATGTTTAGAAAGAAATTTGACCTTTCAGTTAATAGCCGAATGGTTGACACAACAGGATTGCAGGCCCGATTTTACCATCATGTTGCGTCCGTTTTCGGGCACGAAAGCTTGGTAAAGTCGTGTGTGAGGCGAGTAGCACGATCTGCACTCGCCTCCGTGCCAGTTCCCCCTTTACCAAGGCCCGAAAATGGCTGCAATTGGGACCATGCCCGAAACGGGCGCGACGGCTATTTAAATGCATTTGCATGCATTTAAATTGACTTAATGGGCTGCATGCCCAAACTTACTGGCACTTCCCCCTTTACCACGTGTTCGCCCATCCAGATTCGGTGTGAAACAGACATGCTCTACAAAAGTCCGATTCAGGCGCTCCAGTTAGTGAGGAGACAAGTGCCGAGCGTCTGACAGCTCTCTGCTTGAGATCGGTGGCCGGTTTGTGGGGTGGGGGGGGGGTGGGGGCGGGGGGGGGGGGGGGGGTTTTGGTTCTGACGGCTCTCTGCTTGAGATCGGCGGTAGGAGTGGGGGAAGGTGGGTCCAACAGCGCTCTGCTTGAGATCGGTGGGGAGTTCCACTGCCACTCTGCCTGTGATCAGTGAGTGGGAAGGAGGTGTCTGCTGCCACTCTGCCCGAGTTCGGTGGGAGTGGAAGGGGCTCGTGATCGGTCTGGGTGGTGGAGGGGGTGGGGGGGATAAGGGGTCAGTAATGTTGTGGGGGCGGGACAATGTCTGTGGGGGCCAGGGGGAGGCATTATTTGGCCCGGAAGCAATGTGGCAGGGGAGCTGCATTCTATCATTTTTTTGTCTGCGCATGCGCACCAATCGGAGCTGCAGTGTTTCGGGCGCATTAAGCCCCGCCCACAGGCTTCTGCAGCGCAATTCGGAATCGCTGATATTTTTTCAGGCAGAGTGAGTATGGGGGCGCCTGACAACAGGCCTAAAAGTCGAATCTGAAACACTCACAGTTTCAATTCTGCCCAGTACTTAGAATCAAAATGGTAAAATAGAGCCCTTCATGTTTTAAGACATTTACTGTCACAAACAAAATAAAAGCACTCCTGACTAAGCACTACTTTTGTAGATCACTTATACTTTACATCACAAAACAGAACTTTTAATAGAACCAAAAAATCCACTATTAGGCATATGTTACATTGTCTGTCAAGAAGATATTCAATTCTCCCAGAATTAGTTGAAAGTGATCCTTAGCTACCAATGTCCTTGTCTTGGTAACTGGCAACTCCAGAACTGCCTCTCATAGTGAGAGTATTACTGGATTCCTTGGAGTTTAGAAGAGTGAGGAGTGACCTTATTCAAACATAAGATCCCGAGGGGGCTTAACAGGATAAATGGTGAGATGTTTTCACGAGTGGGAGTGTCTTGAACAAGTGGGAATAGTCACACGATAAAGGGCTGGTCATTTAAAACTGAGATGCATAGAAATTTCTTCTCACAGAGGATGGTGAATCTCTGGAATTCTCAGCTCCAAAGTATCTTGGAGGCTGGATCATGAGAAGTATTCAAAATGTAGGTGGATAAATATTTGATAGATCGAGAAATGGAGGGCTATGAGAAAATGGCACAGAAAGGGAGTTAGGACTGGCATAGATCAGCCATGATTGTATTGAATGGCGGG